>NW_014557557.1:0-2859 GCF_001313825.1 Dinoponera quadriceps | reverse complement strand
GAAAGTTACGGTACCGCCGGCATTACCATTACCCAAGGTGGAGGTTGCAAGGTCGGATTTACACCTCCTTGTGTGTTTGTGTGTTTGTGTGTGTGAATGTGTGAGTGTCATCAGAGATAAGGACCCCACGGTTCGTCACTCCCGTAGTATTTATCGACTCCAAACCTTCTCCGCTGTACGCGCGCGCGTGTGTGTGTATGTGTGGCTGATGTTATTAGGCCTGGTGTTCAAAATGTCCACCGTTTGCTTCAATGCAGGCAAGTACTCTTTTCTCGAAATTATTTGTTGCATGAAGAATTTCATCAACATGTAGAGAACGAATAGCGAGACATATTCTACGAATTATATCATCTCTTGTCGTAGGGCGTTCGCGGTATACCAGATCTTTTAGTCTTCCTCACAAATAATTCCCGACAAATCGAATTTGTTTACCTTTATTGTGATCCGGTTTAAGAATACCTTATTGGAAATTCGGTTAGCTAAGCGAGAAAAAACTTTGTACGAATGAGGAGCGCGATCTGGGTATCGTTCTCGCCACAATCTTGCAGCTGCTCTAAATTGACCATCACATTCACCTAAAATAAGCATCATATCACAAGCTTCCGCGTTTGAATACGACATGGCTGGTAAATGAGAATTTTGTTACACCTTACGTGACAGTATCAGGCATGTCATACATCACAACTGGGTAATGCTAAAACCGGCGGTACTGTAACTTTCAACCCTCATAACTCAAAAAGTACACATTAAAAATACGTTTCATTATAGCGTTTTGGAAAGACCTAGAGGTAAGCTATAAGAATATGCATTGAAAAAAGGGGGTCTCCATTTAAGAAATTAAAGGTGACCTTCACATGATCTTCAAACGACTATCCAAGGTCAAACCAATGACACCATCTAATGTGCCCCTCGAAGTCACAAAACTTTTGTCTGAAACATTTTTCTTTAAAATATCGCCTTTACGAAAAAATCAAATGAGACGGGTGGTCTGGGACACACTGTATACCACGAATAAAAAAAAATAAAATTGAAAATTTTAAACTTAAAATGACACAAAAGCTGCAGAAAAAAAATTAGAAAAGATAAGCAATTTATGTCAAATAAATCTTTCGTTTCTTTACGTTAAACCGTTTAAAAAAGAAAATAGAAGATCGTGATTGAAATATACTGCTTTATTATGTTTTTTTCCATTCTGCAGCCTCGAGGAATTCATGCGGCGAGCGATTCTTACGTTTCTACAGCAGAAAACGTGAACTCATGCAAATTCACGTTTCGGCTTAAATTTTTTCGACCAAATACGCTAGTTCCACGAGAAAAGGTTAAGGAAATCAATCTGCAGGCGAAACTTGTGAGTTTGCGGCTAATAGGCGAAGTAACGTGAATGTGAAGTGAATCTGGCTTTTCCTTACGTTTAATCGTGAACGGATGCAAACTGAAGAGTGTGATTGAAATATTCAGCTTTATTACGTTATCTCCATGCGGCCGCCTCGAGGATTTCAGGCGGCGAGCGTTTCTTTCGATTCTACATCAGAAAACGTGAACTAGTGCAAATTCACGTTTCGGCTTGATTCTTTTCTACCAAATACGCTAGTTCCACGAGAAAAGGTAAAGGAAATCAATCTGCAGGCGAAACTTGCGAGTTTGGGTGTAATAGGCGAAGTAACGTGAGTGTCGAGTGAATCTTGCGTTTCTTTACGTTAAATCGTGAACGGATGCAAACTGGCGAGTGTGATTGAAATATTGTGTTTTACTACGTTATTTCCATGCGGCAGCCTCGAGGAATTTCAGCCGGCGAGCGTTTATTTCGATTTTACATCAGAAAACGTGAACTGATGGGAATTCTCGGTTCCGCTCAAATCTTTTCGACCAAATACGCTAGTTCCATGAGGAAAGGTAAAGGAAATCATNTGTACTAGACGAAATAACATAAATGTCGAATGAATCTTGCGTTTCATATGTTAAATCGTGAACGGATGCAAACTGGCGAGTGTGATTGAAATATCCCGCTTTACTACGTTATTTCCATGCGGCAGCCTCGAGGATTTCAGCCGTCGAGCGTTTATTTCGATTCTACGTCAGAAAACGTGAATTGATGGGAATTCTCGGTTCTGCTCGAATCTTTTCGACCAAATAAGTTAGTTCCATGAGAAAAGGTAAAGGAAATCAATACGCTTGAGAAACTTGCGAGTTTGCGTGTAATAGGAGAAGTAACGTGAATGTCGAGTGTATCTTGCGTTTCTTTACGTTAAATCGTGAACGGATGCAAACTGGCGAGTGTGATTGAAATATTCCGCTTTACTACGTTATTTATTTCCGTTCGGCAGCCTCGAAGATTTCTGCCGGCGAACGTTACTTTCGATTCTACATCAGAAAACGTGAAATAATGAAAATTTATATTTCGACTTGAAACTTTTCGACCAAACACGCTTGTTCCACGAGAAAAGGTAAAAGAAATCCATCCGCTGGCGAAACTTGCGAGTTTGCGTGTAATAGGCGAAGTAACGTGAATGTCGATTGAATCTTGCGTTTCTTTATGTTAAATCGTGAACGGATGCAAACTAGCGAGTGTGATTGAAATATTCCGCCTTACTACGTTATTTGCATGCGGCAGCCTCAAGGATTTCAGCCGGCGAACGTTTATTTCGATTCTACATCAGAAAACGTGAACTAATGAAAATTAACGTTTCGACTTGAATTTTTTTGACAAAACACGCTAGTTCTACGAGAAAAGGTAAAATAAATCCATCCGCTGGCGAAACATGCGAGTTTGCGTGTAATAGGCGAAGTAACGTGAATGTCGATTGATTCTGGCGTTTCTTTACATTAAATCGTGAACGGATGCAAACTGGCGAGTGTGAT
>NW_014557556.1:0-395 GCF_001313825.1 Dinoponera quadriceps | reverse complement strand
GGAGAGTCGGACGGTTTTATAATGTTCTGTTCCAAAAGTTCACTCACTTTATTATTTATCTCGTCTTTGTGAATAATCGTTGTGAAACAATATTGTTTAGTATTTATAGGCACTTCATCCGTAGTCAAAATTTTATGTTGCAAAACGTTCGTATGCTCTAAATTTTCTCCCGGTAGTTGAAAGCAATCATTGCTTTTGGCAATTAGATTTTCGACATGTTCTTGTTCCTCGCTATTTAAGTGATTTAATTTTAATAGTTCGATTATCTTATCACTTCGTTTACTCCCTTGTATCGCGTAGCAAGAGTTAAATTTTTTATTTGGCTCGTCATTTGATTTAGTATGTATGAATGGTTTAGTGTAAGGATTTGAGAGTGCGTTTGAGCTTATATTCGG
>NW_014557555.1:0-1269 GCF_001313825.1 Dinoponera quadriceps | reverse complement strand
GTGCTGAATCAGAATCCGGACTCAAAATCGAAAAATTTTGACCACAAAATTAAATATGCCGGTTTTTATGCAAAAAATTTCAAAAAATTTGTCATTTTCAAAGTTTATTATTTTTTTTTCAGGCATAAAACACATAAATATATGTTACGTCCCGGATGCGGATGTTGGGTTATTGAAAGATACCGAGTCGCGCCGCTAACGTAAAGATTCGGGTGGAGTGTAAATGTCCTTTTTGGGTCAATGGATTTAACCAATTTACCCTGGGATGGACTAGGCTGTGTGAATGTTGTTGTGGATATGGATGAGCGGGTATGGGCGTGTGTGTGTGTGTGAGGTTGAAGGAAGTTAATTAAAAAAAAAGTTAAATTGCAAGAATTAAATTTATTTACGTTTGAGGAATTGTTCTGAGTTAAGTCGTACTTGAAGTAGAAGCCAAGAATGAGTCGCGAGGGCGAGAGTGTGTGTGTCGCTCGGCTTCCCGCGTCACCTTTTTATAGGTAGGTGATGAGACACCCCCGCGCAGGTTCCTCATCACCCAATCAGAAACAAAGTACATTTCACGCCATCAGAAATGAGTCATATGGGTTTATCTTACAGTTCATTAGAACTGTTATTCTTTCGGCGCTATGACTGCCAACTGTTTTATCCGAAACGATGATCTGATACCTCGGGGTATGTCTTCCCAGAAGATATCGTTTGACATTCGATATTCTTTTGGCGCTATCGCTGCCGATTGTTTAACCCGTTACGCGAACATAACATATATTAAGTTTTAATCAACCATCGGTACATAAATTTGTTGAAATTTAACTGAAAATTTTTACATTTATGCTTTTTTGCCAAAATGGCGGCCAAAATGAAAAAAGTCAGAAAATCGAATTTTTTATTTATTAATTTTTTCCTTGAAAACTAAATGCTTAAATAAAAATTGTTTTAGGATAAAAACGTCTTAGAATTGATTGTAGAATACTCTTAAATTTTTTCAGATTTTTTAGGGACATTTTTTGAAAATTTTGATTTTCCGAATTTTTAAAAAAATCAAAAATTATCTCCAAAAATCTTAAAAAATTTGAGAGTATTTCTCAATAAATTCTAAGACATTTTTACTCTTAGAAAGTTTTGATCAAACTCTATAGTTTTCAAAAAATTAATTATTAAATTTTTATCTATGTATGCTCGTTTTTCACAACAGTTGTTTTGATTAGGCATTTAGTTTTCGTTATCTAAAATATTTATTCAATGAAAGTACTAAATAGTGTATCAAATGTT
>NW_014557554.1:0-993 GCF_001313825.1 Dinoponera quadriceps | reverse complement strand
ATTTTCTCTTAGGAATAACCATCGTAAATGCATATATCGTTTATCTAAAAGCCACAAATAATAAAATAGAGATAAGAATATTCCAGGAAGTTCTAGTTACAGAATGGTTGTCCTTGGAAAATACTCTCCCCGACAATAAAAGAAAGAAAATGAAGAAAGTATCTCAACATTTAGAGGTTCGTAAGAATCAGCAGGACAAGACTTTAAGAAGGATGTGCGTCCTATGTTACCAGAAGAAGAGGCGAATTGTTGAACGCCAGGAAGCGAAGAAAAAAAAAACTACAACCTATTGTCCCAATTATCCAAAATCACCATAAATGTGTTTGGACTGTTTTAACGAATACCATAATACACCGTAATATAATATAATATTTTATCCTAAACATAAATTAATAAAAAGTATAGTATAATGTATATATTTTTAATATTTTTATTTTGTATTGGGAATACAAATTACTTCGGTCCGTTTTTGTTGTCAAAAATGCATTTATTTAAGAGANTTTATTTCAGAGAAAAATGAATGAAGAGATTAATCAAAGTGTTGCCTATCGCTGGCTACTACTTTTTCCCACGTCTCATGCAATTTTCGAATTCCAACTCGAAAAAATATCTCGTCTTTTGAGGCGATCCAGGTTAGTAGGCAATTTTCGATTTCTGCGAAAGAAGTGAACCGGTGACCTGCCAAATCGTGCTGCATCCGTTGGATCAACCAGTAATCAGAAGGAGCAATGTCCGGCGAATACGGCGGGTGCGGTAAAATATTCCACTTGAGCGTTTCCAAATAATTTTTTACGAATTTTGCGACATGAGGCCGAGCGTTATCCTGCAGGGGAATAACTTTGTCATATCTTTGCTCGTATTCTGGTCGTTTTTTCTCGTAATGCACGGCTCAAACGAATCAATTGTAGCTTATACCGATGGCCCGTAATGGAATCGCCAAGTTATAGCAGCTCATAGTATACAACACTCTCTTGGTCCCTGTCCAGAGCGAGG
>NW_014557553.1:0-460 GCF_001313825.1 Dinoponera quadriceps | reverse complement strand
TATACCGCACATCATTTTTTTGTCTTCTACGCTATGATGATTGGTGCTACCTCAGTAATGTGTGAATGCTTACTTGATCGACTACGACGCCGTATTAGAGATTTATTATTAAGTTTTCTAGAAAAATCTATCGGTATGTGCGTTGCAAAGGTTGACATCCATGAAGAATAAAAAAGAGATGGGAAAATAAACTTGGTGGGAAACTCTCTATATATTTTTCGAGGAGCTCATGCATTCCATCAGTTGCTTTGTGACGACAAGACTCGACGGTAGTTTTTTACATATAGTTCGAGATGTATACCATTGGTGCGGAAGTTAAGACCAAACGTGCAAATTATTACTTGCCTATTGAACAGACTTCACAATGCAAGAAAATAAAGTGTGAAAGGTTAGTATTATTCTCAATTTATATGCAATATAATTTCTCTCTCTTTCTGAGATTTGAATATTTAACAGAAAT
>NW_014557552.1:0-476 GCF_001313825.1 Dinoponera quadriceps | reverse complement strand
CCAAGCCTTAGATCAATGTTGGGGACGCCAACATTTGCTGGCGGAGCGTGCTGTACATGGTTAATGTCTTGTGAAATGTCCTTGATGTTGGGTCCCGTTATGAACGATTCTTATTTTATCTGAGTTTATGAATTTTTGAAAGCTAACCTGTGGAATACTTCGAGGAAATATTCGCGTATGTGTATAGTATAATATAGTATTTGTGTAGTATATCTAAGTAAACATCTGAAATTGTGATACCCTATCATTAAAATAAATATAGATCTCACGATTACGTTAATACTTAAATTCAACTTATATAGTGGAATAATATAATATACCATGTGTAGAAGTATGAAACCGGAATTTTTTTATAAAAATTACACGTCTGTAGTTTGAAAATGATAAAAAATATTTTATTCAAAATAATGTTCATTGCTATTAGGTAAAGTAAAAAGTTCTGAGCGTTCTTTCGCTTTATTTCGACGATGCAATTA
>NW_014557551.1:0-639 GCF_001313825.1 Dinoponera quadriceps | reverse complement strand
GCCCCGCCCGTCGATGGTGGACAAATGATCGTTGTTAATTATTTACCCAATGCGAGTTACCAACATTTTTCATCACTCATGTATTCGAAATTTAATAAGGAATCGAAATATCTAAGCCTCATTGTCGTAACTGATTCGGAAGTACATGTAATGTCCAATCGTTTATAATCGCGTCCGCTGCGGCGCGGCGCGTAGAATTAAACATATGTTCGTTGTTAATTTTTTACTTATTGCGAGTTACCAACATTTNTAAGGAATCGAAATATCTAAGCATTATTGTCGTAACTGATTGAGAAGTACTTATATATCTCTCTCTCTCTCTCTCCCTCTCTATTTCTCTCTCTCTCACTCTCATGGGATTATATCGCACGAACGACGAGAAGAGAAAAGCAGCGCGAAGACGCGCTGCGAAGTGCCACTTGGATTCTTATAAGGATTTTTTACTAGCTAAATATGTTCGATCCGAGCAAATAAAGTTATTAGAATATAGGCGGTAACCTAAATAATATTAATTACATATGTGAGATACGATTATTAAAGCCTGGACCCCAATACCGCCTATATTCTAATAACTTTGTTTGCTCGTATCTAACGTATTTAGCTAGTAAAAAATCCTTATAAGAATTCAAGTAGCACTTC
>NW_014557550.1:0-1755 GCF_001313825.1 Dinoponera quadriceps | reverse complement strand
TAAATAATTAACAACGATCATATGTTTACCTTCTACGCGCCGCGCCGCATCGAAGGCGATCATAAACGATTGTAAATTACATGTACTTCCAAATCAGTTACGACAATGAGGCTTAGATAGTTCGATTCCTTATTAAATTTCGAATAAACTAGTGAAAGAAAATGTTGGTAACTCACAATAGGTAAATGATTAACAACGATCATATGTTTACCTTCTACGCGCGGCGCCGCAGCGAAGGCGATTATAAACGATTGGAAATTACATGTACTTCCAGATCAGTTACGACAATGAGGCTTAGATTTTTCGATTCCTTATTAAATTTCGAATAAATGAGTGAAGAAAAATGTTGGTAACTCGCAATAGGTAAATAATTAACAACGACTATATATTTACCCTCTACGCGCCGCGCCGCAGCGCACACAATCATAAACGATTGGAGATTACATGTACTTCTCAGTCAGTTCGACAATGAGGCTTAGATATTTCGATTCCTTATTAAATTTCGAATAAATGAGTGAAGAAAAATGTTGGTAACTCGCAATAGGTAAATAATTAACAACGATCATACGTTTACCCTCTACGTGCCGCTCCGCAGCGGACGCGATCATAAATGATGGGAGATTACATGTACTCTCTGCCTCTCGGTTAGATTACTAATAATTTACAAATCGGTCACGAGCGCTCGAATATTTGCTATGAATCTCGTGCTGTGCGTGGATCTTCCGTGGATTATTCGCGAGCTTATTTTATGAGCCTGATTATACAGTCGAGCGCGGGAAAACGCAATGATTTTCTACGATTCTGTGAACATTTAATTGTTGTTCTATTCTCTAAGCATATTAACATCGGGAATTCCCAATTAGGCGCATCATTTTTGAATGTTCGCGCATTATGAATAGTGATTATTCTGCAGACTGGCAACGATACTTTAAAGCAGTAATTATAATGCACATGAGTAGATGAGAGAGGCCGGTTCTGGCGCAGTCGGATCTGTTTTACCGGCCGAGTAGCAAATCCAGTTGGCGCAGTTGGATCTGTTTTACCGGCCGTGTAGCAAAAAGTAGTTGGCGCAGCTAGCGTAGTTAGCGCAGTTGGCGCAGTTGGCGCTGTTGTTATTTTTTTTTACCGGCCGAATAGGGCCCCCATCAGCGGTCGGTAGGCGCTGTTTTTTAACGGCCGAAAAGGGCCCCCTTCAGCGGTCGGTACCCCCTCCTCCGACAGTCGACCATCGCGCACCCCCTCCTCCGGCTGTCGGTATATCCTCGCGCACCCCCTCCCTCCCCCTGTTCGCGACGACTCGCGGTAGTCGCGCGCGCGAAGGTCCGCCCCCACCCGCAGCGGTCCGATTTGTATCCCCTCAAGCGGCCTGTTTGCGGTAGTCGCGCGCGAAGGTCCGCACCCACCCTCCCCCGCAGCGATCCGTATCCCCTCCAGCGACGACCCGCGGTAGTCGCGCGAAGGTCCGCACCCCTCCAGCGCACTCTCCCCTACATAGCGCGCTCACTTAAATCTAAATGGGGAAAGGTAAGGGGGAGGATATTAAGAAATTTTTTTAATAAAAATGGTTTTTTTTATTATATCCATACACACACGCACCAGAGGCCAATCACCCTCGGGTCAGACTCGTACCATGCGCGCACGAATAATATCATTCGATATTATACAGTTCGTAGAACCCGAAGGTGTTCCACTCCTCCACGTTGTCCCAATCCTCCTCGCCGATCAGCCAAAATTCATCAGCCATCAATCTGAGGC
>NW_014557549.1:0-380 GCF_001313825.1 Dinoponera quadriceps | reverse complement strand
TTCTTGGTGATAATCGATGCAATCATTTGATATTACCAAATGAAATCTGAAAGGGGCGTATACATAGATGGGCACACATCGAGCGACATGTGGTGTCATCTTATTCCTTGCCATTATGGATTCGAGATTTGGCGGTGGAATGTCGTATGATGCATGGTTATACCATTGTAAAGCTTACGTTGTTCAAAAAGTCAATGTATTTAAAACCAGAAACATTGGATATCTTATTCAATCTTGAGCAGTGTATTGATCATATGTACTCATGGTTATACGAAAATACGCATCTTGTTAATAAAAAGTTCCAAAAATTTGTAAGCTTTTTGCAATAAAATGATATTATTGGCGTATGGTACGAGTCCAAAACTGTTGACTGGTGTTAC
>NW_014557548.1:0-224 GCF_001313825.1 Dinoponera quadriceps | reverse complement strand
ATTTTGCCTATTACACGCAAACACGCAAGTTTCGTCAGCGGATGGATATATTTTATTTTTTCTCATAGAACTTGCGAATTAGTCTAAAAGTTTCAAGCCGAAACGTGAATTTGCATTAGTTCACGTTTTCTGATGTACATTCGAAAGAAACCGTCGTCGGCTGAAATCTGCGAGGCTGCCGCATGGAAATAACGTAATAAAGCAGAATATTACAATCACACTCG
>NW_014557547.1:913-1243 GCF_001313825.1 Dinoponera quadriceps | reverse complement strand
TATCAATAATAAATATCTCAATTTAAGTATAAATGGACTTAGGCCACTTAGGCCACTTTCAAAATAAACGGCTCAATTATTGAACTAACTATGAAAACTTATGTGTCCAAAATTATCGTATTTACTCGGAATATAAGTAACATCAAATACTTTATTGATAGATAACTTGAAGTTGTACATGTAACCACGGGCAACCGGAAATAATTGAAAAATGGACTTAGGCTACTTTCAAAATAAACGGTTCATATATATGAGCCGTTTATTATATATATATATATACGAGGGCAGTCCGATAAGTACTTAGCCTACAAAAGAAAAACGAAAATTTTG
>NW_014557547.1:481-760 GCF_001313825.1 Dinoponera quadriceps | reverse complement strand
TCATTCGGCCAAATTGGTCGAATTGGACTACGAACTGCTGCCCCATCCACCGTATTCTCCAGATTTGGCCCCGTGCAACTTTTTTTTGTTTTCAAACTTGAAAAAGTCACTCGCCGGGCAGAAATTTGAGTCGAATGAAGAGGTCATCGCCGCCACGAAGGCCTTTGTAGACTTCGAGAAAACGTATTTTTCAGATGGGTTAAAGAAGTTGGAGCATCGCTGGGTCAAGTGTATCGATCTAAAAGGAGACTATGTTGAGAAATAAATCGCCATTTTTTC
>NW_014557547.1:0-260 GCF_001313825.1 Dinoponera quadriceps | reverse complement strand
GACAGTTGTTTTGCTTGGACGTGTTTTGGCTCGTCTTCGATTTTTGCCTATTCCAAAAAATGGATCAAAGAATCTGTATCAAATTTTGTGTGAGAAACAAAATTAAGTGCGCGGACGCATTCCGAATGTTGACTGTGGCATATGAAGAAGAAGCTACCTTGTACCGAAGCAACGTTTATCGGTGGTACAAAATGTTCTCAGAGGGCCGAGAAGATGTGAACGACGAAGAGCGTGCCGGACGCCCGAGCACGTCAACAATA
>NW_014557546.1:0-646 GCF_001313825.1 Dinoponera quadriceps | reverse complement strand
ATTATAATGCCGAAATTTATGACGAAATGTAAGTATAAGATGCACTAAATATTAAGTATCGAAGAAATATATTAATCACATTGCAAAAGGGATACGATCATATATCGTATATGCATTTAGGTACAGTGCACAATGTTACACATCAACCGTGCATGATCAAAAAATCTTGATCGTAATATTACATAGAATTGCCAAACCTTCTATCTTCGACATATATATTGTGTTTTCGGACTCCATAGAAGGTTTCGAAACAGTAAATATCTTTTGTATATATATAAATGATTCTACTAATAATATAATTATATACATGGTGTCCCAGACCACCGTCTCACCCGATTTTTTCGTAAACGTGACATTTTAAAGAAAAATATTTCAGACAAAAGTTTTGTGACTTCGAGGGGCACATGAGATGGTGTCATTGGTTTGACCTTGGATAGTCGTTTAAAGATCACGTGAACGTCACTTTAATTTCTTAAATGGAAACCCCATTTTTCAATGCATATTCTTGTAGCTTACCTCGAAAGCTTTCCAAAACGCTATAATGAAACGTTTTCTTAATCAGTACTTTTTGAGTTATGAGGGTTGAAAGTTACGGTACCACCGGCATTAGCATTACCCAAGGTGGAGGTTGCATTGTCGGATTTAC
>NW_014557545.1:0-2597 GCF_001313825.1 Dinoponera quadriceps | reverse complement strand
AACTTTGATACCGGAGAATGCGGTACTCGTCCATATAGCGATACAAAATTATTTTCAAACGATTATAGCAAAGTCATTGAAATCAACAGTATCATTGATTTCACTGTGCAAATGCGACCAGAAACATATTACTATACAAAAGTTTTTAGAAGGATTTGGTGACCTTTATAATATAGGTTTTCAGCCACAGATTGCAAATTTATATCCACCAGTGCAATTTCCAGTTAGTCGCGGGACACCAATAATATCTCCTTTTGTTATGTGTGTATGTATGTGGATTTAATTACATACTTACAAAAAACGATTTTGATTTATTTTCGGTCTACAAATGTTACAGATCGGGATCATACCGACGATTACTATGTCTATCAGTAAATAGAAGAGCACATAATTTCCAGTAAAAAAGGAACTGTCAGTATTACAGTATTACCGCTGACGAAGAGTTCGAATATTTGTCTGGTCATGTAATTGATGGAAAAAATTTGCTACGGGCGACAGGTTATCTTTTTTTAATTTGGCAAATGATTGGTTTGTTGAGTGGCATTGATTATCGCAACATACCGATTGTATTTGAAAATGTTAAATTTGTCCGCGCTACTAAAGTATCGAAAAGAGATGATTTGAATTTAATTCTTATAATACAACAAGGTAAATTGCTTTTGTTGTTTGATCACGATAATTTCCAAGAAAATTAACCCGATAAAGTTATATGTAAAGAAATGTGCGGTTTATATCGTAATACTTGCATGATATTTTTATAGGTAGTAATAACTTCGAGATTATAGAAGGTGACAACGTAATCGTTAGTAGATTCACAAGGGTACCTAACATTGCGTGTGAAAAACTACATCAATTTTTATCCAACAGTAAGGAAGATAATGAGTGCATGAACACAGCAGATATTCATAAGGAGCTACGACTCCGAAGTTATCAGTATACTGATTTATTTCGTTTATTGAAGAGCGCTATTATCACTGGTAAAGTAGGGCATATCAGGTGACCCATAAATTGGACAGCATTCATGGACAATACGCTACAAATGAAAATCCTACCGTTTGATTCAAGAAGTATTTGCATGACGACTAAAATTCGCAAATTGATAATCGATCCTGAATATCACATAAAACAATTGCACAATATTTCCGTTCAAGANAGTCTGCGTTAGCCTAAAAAATTTTCGTAAACAGTTGCAGATATATAAATGGACATCATATCTCATTATAAATCTGTGAATTTTATTACAGATTTGCCTGTACGTGTCTATGATTGTTTAGACGCTATAGTATGCGAAGGAATAGAAATTTGTGGGGTCAAAGCTACAGTCATATCTCGTCGATTAACCAGAGTACAAACCGTTTATGAATAATACGGTTTCATTCCATATCGAGATAACGTCATGATGTCTTTGAAAGAGGTGGTGAGAATGTCGGTGCATATAGCGCTTGAATGTTACGAAATGATAAATATTAGAGTGATTGAGTTCATCGAGGACAGCGACATGGTCCTGCTGGACGACCTCTTTACTCCGATTGTCCAAGAAGTTCTAAACAATTTGCCGCTCGTACGATCTAATCTCACATTGGTGGCGGCCGCCAATAGATATGACAGCTCCTCTTTGCCTCAGAATCTCGCAATCATACAGCTTGATAAATTAGCAAAAGATGACAGATGTATAATGGCCATTGCTGTCGGAATTCTAAAGAAAAGTACAAGCGTCATGACTAATAAATTATTGTCCAGCATAATGACTGGTAACTTTCTGTTGACACGATTCTGTTGACACGAAGATCTGTGTGGTTCTTTCGATCAGAACTTACTGCAACACGACGGTCTGGAGATCATTATGGAGAAGCGCACTGAACGAGAAGCATTGATATTATTCAAAAAAGCGCAAAAATCTATAAAAATGCGAAAAATCATACACGTAAATAATCTTGATTTCTCGTGAATCGATGAGTTAAAATCTGCCATGGACATCGACGATGAATCAAGCAGGAATACGAGAGTAATAGTCGTCGCAGAGAGTGATTTCGAGTGTGGTGTATTAGGACTTGTCAATTGTTTACGAAAAGAGCAGGGTGGTGAAATTGTTGGATGTATATTTATTCAAGATAAGGACGCACCCGAGTTCTCCTTGCAGGAACCTTTCTATAAGAATCAACTGCGATTAGATTTACCCATTAACATCTTAGGTCCGGGAAAAATTTGGGGCTTTTATCGGTATTTTTCGTTATCACTACCAGAACAGAGACCTGTGCAGTGCGGTTACGTCGTTCAAGGGGTACGTTAATATTTTTATTCGAGACAAATAAAGTGTATAAATATTTACGTAATTCTTTGTCAAGTGTATGTATCGTAAATTTTTGACAAAATATTTCTTTTTATCTTGAACTGNAATATTTCTTTTTATCTTGAACTTTGTTGCACGCAAATTTTTATATTAATAAGAATGAGTTAATATTAATTTCCTTGAGATCCTAAGTGATTTGAATATGTTTCACATCTTAATTATTATTGTATTGAATTATATTGCATTTATATGTTTAAATAAAAAATTATTACGTAGATATAATATAATTAAAGCACCGTATTTATTG
>NW_014557544.1:1355-1610 GCF_001313825.1 Dinoponera quadriceps | reverse complement strand
ACATCAGAAAACGTGAACTAATGCAAATTCACGGTTCGGCTTGAATCTTTCCGATTAAATACGATAGTTCCACGAGAAAAGATAAAAGAAATCAATCCTCGGGCGAAATTTGCGAGTTTGCGCATAATAGGCGAAATAGCGTGAATGTCGAATGAATCTTGCCTTTCCTTACGTTAAATCGTGAACGGATGCAAACTGGCGAGTGTGATTGAAATATTCTGCTTTATTACGTTATTTCCATGTGGCAGCCTCGCA
>NW_014557544.1:0-1247 GCF_001313825.1 Dinoponera quadriceps | reverse complement strand
TCTACATCAGAAAACGTGAACTAATGCAAATTCACGTTTCGGTTTGAATCTTTTCGACTAAATACGCTAGTTCCATGAGAAAAGGTAAAAGAAATCCATCCGCTGACGAAATTTGCGAGTTTGCGTGCAATAGACGAAATAATGGAAATGTCGAATGAATCTTGCGTTTCATACGTTAAATCGTGGACGGATGCAAATCGGCGTGTGTGATTGAAATATTCATCTTTATTGCGTTATTTCCATGCGGCAGCCTCGCAGATTTCAGGTGGCGAGCGTTTCTTTCGATTCTACATCAGAAAACGTGAACTAATGGATATTCACGGTTCGGCTTGAATCTTTTCGATTAAATACGATAGTTCCACAAGAAAAGTTAAAGGAAATCTATCCTCGGGCGAAATTTGCGAGTTTTGCTGAGTTGTTTGACTCAGTGCGGGCCGCTTCCGTGCTGGTGGTGGTACCGGCTGCGTCAACCAGGCCATTTTGCGCTTGTTGGCGGCGTCGGATCGCTGGATCCGAGTGCCCACTGCGGGGATCGGTGGTCTCGTCGGCTGCGGTGATCGTCGTCCTCTGACAAGCAGAGATCGCACCAGAGCTGGCGTGCTTTCTGCTCCTGTCGGTCGGTCATGATCGATCGCAAGTTCTCGAAATTTCGCTGGTAGCCTGCTTATATTGGTGCTATCGTCTGTTCTTCTTCCCCTTCCGAGTCGCAGGTTTTCGACTCCGTATTGTTTACCAGCTTGACATCCTGTACATGGATGTGTGGAACCACACGTCCGCGTTGATCTTTCAGATCAACTATGTCGGGCGAAACAACACGGAAGACAGTAAACGGGCCGCTATAACGGGGAGCCAATTTCGCATTAAACGCGCGGGCTTTATCGGAAAGCACGTGGTTACGCTTACACACGCGTTCTCCTACCCGGGGTTTCCATTGCCGCCGGCGTAAATTATAATATCGCTCTTGCTTCTGGAAGGCGCACGCGAGATTAATACGCACCAGCTCGAAAGCATTCTTGAGGTGCTTTCGATGTTCCTCCGGCGGTGGGGACGCGTTACCAGCTGGTTGTCGGATAGAGTGCGCAGCTCTCGTCCGTGATTAAGATACGCCGGAGTGTAGCCCGTCGATTCCTGCGTGGCGGTGTTAAACGCAAATTGTATGGCGGGGATCGCTTCATCCCACTTTCGTTGGTTCTTCTCGGTGTATTGCGCAATCATTGTCTTGATAGTGCGGTTGGCACGTTCGACGG
>NW_014557543.1:0-1452 GCF_001313825.1 Dinoponera quadriceps | reverse complement strand
CATTCTTGTTACGTTAAATCCGATTGTATTAAATTAAGTTATACGAATTGTTTTTTTACTTAATTTTATTTTAATCTTCATCTTGTATTTGCATCATTCCAATAATGCAGATTTATAAAAGTTTGTTTAATGTTAACCCATATATCTCATTGTTTAACTTTAGCTAGCCCTTTCATCTTTTAAATATTGTATCTTTTACAATGACTTTTCTCATCAATTTACCACTATTATTAATCCACGTGAGAACCAANGTTTTATTCAAAATCCCCTAAATTTAACCAAGTTGTGAAAATTATTCATTCATTTCCTTTCAATTACTTAAATCTGAATTCCCCTCTCAACACGCTCATATGGTTCTATCCCAAGTAAAGAGATTAAATTCTTTGACCTAAATAAAGGACCACCTAACGTACGTTCTGTGATCGGAGTAAATGGGTCTCTCCGGACCTTGACCTGATCTGCAGACCTACCAGTATGTTTAGGACTCACGAGTGCGCGAGGGGCGATATTTGTTGCGTACATCCTCTTCCAGGACGTAACAGTGGAATCAACAGAACAAATTAATTCGTCATCCGTGTAATCGGACAATAAATGTGGAATGATGAAACTTCGGGATGTGCGAATTTAAGGCAAATAAATACTGTTAATGGTTGCTAAACGCAATAATTAAATCAGCGAAGGGTATTAATGTTGAAGCAATTAACGTGTGGGTGATACTTGCAGGAAGTACACTCTATTATTTTCGAACATTATCGCCGCATCCATCACGTCAAACCGACTTTTGCTATATACACACACACACACACACACACACACACACACACACACACACACACACACATATGTATATATTTTTATGTTTACTAAATTATTTTTTGTTAACGGGTAACATTATTATCCATCTATGCCAAATGTCTACGCAGATCGGAGAAATTTTTCAAAAAAACGTACGGTAATACACATTCAAACATTATATTCTCCTACAACACGTATTAATATTGAAAATATTCATATCTAATGGTACTAAAAAATTCGTGCTTTGCTCCTAAGCATAATTAAATGATAACTCACTTTGTCACCTTCCCCTCCTTTTGCTCCTTCTCGAACTCATCTCGTTTCTCAGCTCCCACCTTCTTTCAAACATCTGCATCTGGCTGTTTCTGTCTGTTTTTCTTCTCCAGGTGACGTTGCCGTATATCGCTCAACGCACTGACACTGCTGGCTAAATTAACTATGCTGGACGCCGAAAGGGTCGATATACCTTTCGTCGAACTTCTTCGTATAAATCCTGACCTTGCCCTGCCGTGGATCCTGCACTCTCTTGCTGAATTCGACGCGACCCTGTGCGCAGGAGTCTGATCACAAAGTCGATGAAAGTGCGATTTGAAGAATCAGAGAAATGAAAAGCTGACGTTTACGTTGAGAGAATAATCATTCCTCGAAGCGCTCCTC
>NW_014557542.1:0-314 GCF_001313825.1 Dinoponera quadriceps | reverse complement strand
TAATTTTTGCGGTCCTGGAACTCGCTTGGCAAAACGAATGGCCAGAGGTGATCAAGGTATTAATCTATTAGACGCCGCGTGTCGCGAGCACGATATCGCGTATTCGTGTAGCAACGATCTCACCGAAAAGCACGCAGCGGATAAGATTCTCGCTGTGAGAGCTCGAGAACGCATAACTGCGAAAGATTCGACTCTAGGCGAGAGAGCTGCAGCTACAGCAGTCTGGGTGGCGATGAAAACAAAGAAAAAACTCGGCATGGATATAAAAACGAAGAAGATGATGAATAAAAAACGAATACTTCGGACGGCGAAAC
>NW_014557541.1:0-569 GCF_001313825.1 Dinoponera quadriceps | reverse complement strand
CAAAAATTACATGTGACACATTATAATGTAATATTTCTTCTCATATATTAAGAGTACAAATTCAAGAATAGTTTGGTCGGTTTTGAAAAGATGGCTCTGGCTGTTATGAATGTTTCATATTAACAGCTGTTCACACTGTGACAGTTCATTTCGAAAACCATATCACCTTATTACCTATTTTCCGCAACACATTTTCTATAAGGTATACGTTGGGATTATCAACGCGATGCAATTTGTATTCGTATAATTCTCCAGTGGTTGTTTGNATTAGTTACCGGATTAGTTGTCTGTACTTTCGTGATCTTAAACACCTCAGTAGTCCAATTTGGCGTGTAACTTTTATTGAAGATGGTTTGACTTTGCTCACGCGTACAGAGTCACCCACCTTGAATCTTGCTGGAGCTGCAATCTAATATTGCTGTATATTGTGTTTAGGAGTTTTTCAGCGATCGCAGGTGTCACATCGACAGGACACATATCGATGGTACGGTGCTGGCGCCCGTTGTATTCCGACATTTGACGCGGCAATATGTCAATCAATTTATAGGTTCTATTACATGTAAAAATTT
>NW_014557540.1:2137-2439 GCF_001313825.1 Dinoponera quadriceps | reverse complement strand
GCAAAATCTTCCTGACCGTCAACCCTGGCTTGGCCACCGTTTGCGCCGGCTCATCGCGATTCGACCACGATCGTTTTCGCTTGACGTTGTCGTAATTGACCCACTTTTCATCACCAGTAACCATCCGCTTCAGAAATGGATCGATTTTGTTGCGATTCAGCAGCGATTCGCAGATGGAAATTCGATCCATGAGGTTTTTTTGCGTTAACTCGTGTGGCACCCACACATCGAGCTTCTTTTTAAATTCAGCCTTATTTAAATGGTTCCAAACGGTTTTTTGTGCAATGTTTAGCTCCTTGGCA
>NW_014557540.1:0-2004 GCF_001313825.1 Dinoponera quadriceps | reverse complement strand
GATCCATGAGGTTTTTTTGCGTTAACTCGTGTGGCACCCACACATCGAGCTTCTTTTTGAATCCAGTCTTATTTGAATGGTTCCGAACGGTTTTTTGTGCAATGTTTAGCTCCTTGGCAATCGAAACGGTGCTTACATGACGGTCGGACTCGACGATTTCCATTATTTTATCAACATTTTCGACAATTGATCTCCCGGAGCGTGGTGCATCTTTGACATCAAAATTACAGGAACTTAATCTACAAAACCAAAATTGCGCGTGATTGGCTCTTATCAGGACCATAAACACTATTCACATTTTTAGCCGCCTGGCTTGCGTTTTCGCTTTTATCGAAAAAAAAACTGTAAAATATGGCGTATTGTCTCTTTGCTGGTGTCCATCTTTGACGCGCGCTCAAACAATACTGAGTCAAGCAATCACAAAACTGTCTGAAAGATTTTTTTAGTACGAAATCTTATCTTTCTAACGCCATCTGGCGTAATCCGATCGGACTTATACAACGCGAGACACAGATTAGTAAAGCCCTCTATTGGAAAAATAATGGATTACTTTTTACTAGACCTAATATTTTATTCACATAATTCATTCACATTATATTTTTTTAAAAACCTTAAAATTAATAGGTGAGCAAATACTTATGGACGGTAGTGTTCATGATATAACTCGTGCTGATGATAACAGTACAATTACGTTATATCACTAAAAAGCTGACCACGATATTTAGAGATTCAGATAAGCGATATAAATTTGGAGAAATTAACTGTGAAATAGTTGGAATCGAATGTACGGAAAATGCGATAAAAGTCGACATCATATCACTATCATATTGTAAATTTATATGTTACGTATTTTTCACATATTTCATATATACTTAATAAGAGACAGAAAATGCAAAATTTTTGATAAATATTTCAGTTAATATTTAATATTGAGAACTGAGAAAAACTGTTCATAATTAGTCATTTTTAAATGATAAGTTCATAATTCCAAAGCATGATTATAATCTGACAAACAACACACATTTTGGAGATAAAGAAATATATTTTCTTTTTCAAAAACAATTTGACCATTTCTTTTATATTATATGCTCTTAGAACGTAGTAAATTAATTTTACTGAAAATTTATTTTAAAAAATTTCAAATTAAATATATATCAGGTTTGTGAAAATTTTNGTATGTGAAAATTCCTTCATTATATTTTATGTGTGCATATTAAACTTCTGTTACAGTTTATCGAGTTTGCTTCAAGAATTATTGTCTTCAGACCTCAGCATGATTCATATACGAGTATATGGAACAAAATTTTAAATAATAACTGACTATAAATCGCTGATAGGGCTATTTAACGTCACTGACCCCAGATCACGATTAATCAGATGGCGACTAAAATTAGAAGAATATAATTACAAAATCATTCACAAGGCCGGACGAGCGAACATAAACATCGACGCGCTTAGCAAAAACATAATACGACCTGTCTTAAAGATAGACGCGTCGAAGGAGGAAGACGAACAATNAAGAATCTGCTGACGAGACAGAAAACTCTCGGAATTATACCGAGGAAGAAAAAAGACAAATACTTTATGAATATCACGATGCACCTCTAGGCGGGCATCAAGGCATACAAAGAACATTAAACAGAATACGGCTAAACCACAAATGGAAAAATATGGCGACTGATATAAAAACATATATTAACAAATGTGAACTTTGCCAAAAAAACAAATTATTGCAAAAGACTAAAATGCCTCTCATTGTCACCGATACACCGCGTAAACCATTCGAGAAATGCCCATTAGACGTAGTAGAACCATTAACTGTAACAGAAAATGGAAATAAATATATATTAACATTTCAAGACAATTTAGCTAAATTCAGCAAAGCTATACCAATACCAAACCAAGAAACCTCCACTATCGCAAAAGAAGTGGTAGAGAAAATAATTTTGGTATATGGAATTCCCGATAAAATATTAACGGATCAAGGAACGAACTTCCTAAGCA
>NW_014557539.1:0-1130 GCF_001313825.1 Dinoponera quadriceps | reverse complement strand
GCTAACACCGCGAACTCCACTGGCCGAACGTCACAACTGCTCCCGATACATTCCGGGAAATCAACTAATCCAACGTCACTACGTAAACACGGGATTCCGTCGACTATATTTTCAACCGAATTGTACTCGTGTGAAACACCGAGAATAGAAGCACGGTCCGTCAGCAAGAAAATATTGTAACTAACAACATTGGATAGTTAAATAAACGGCTTTTTTACCAGACATTCGCTTACTCACTCACTCACTAGTTCATATACCTCCACTCGCACACATAAGAACGCCTGGGCATCCGGCGAGCTACGCCAGGGCCACCGTCACCGAACACGGTCAACCAGCGACCCCGGAACGACCACCTTGCCGGCCAAGGCGGGACGAACATCCACCGACCGACGGGGCACGGGTCATAAGTCCAATCGCGGAGAATTGCTTTTCGACTGCGGGCGCCGCACGAAACACTCGCTCCTGCGACTAAGTCCAATCGCGGCGTGTTGCTTTTCTACTGCGGGCGCCGCACCACACTCTCACTCTTGCGACTAAGTCTAATCGAGGCGTGTTGTTTTTTCTTTCTCACTTGCGCCTTTTCCGGGGTCTCGTCAAAACGAAACCCCAAGCAGAGGGCTGAGTCTCAACAGATCGTAGCGTAGTAACTTCTCTACCGAGCACCACACCCCGTCAGGTACCTAAGATGTCTACAGACAATTCCGAGTCTCGACATCGAACTTGCGAAACCCATGATCGACCGATATGCCCCGTGCCGTCGTACGGTGAGATCCCGACGTCGGAAGATGGGGCCGTTCGGCAAACCGGGCTCGTACGGCGACCGGCCCGTGGACCGTTCACCTAGTAGTGTCACATTGTTTTGAACCTTTCGACTCAAGAGACTCCTAGAAATATGTGACCCGGCCTCCGTCGATCGGTGGACGTTCGTCCCGTTTCGGCCGACGGGGTGGTCGCTTCGGTTCCTCTGGTCGACCGTGTTTCGGTTTCGGTGGCCCTGGCGTAGCTCGCCGGATGTCCCGGGGTTTTTGTAATGCGAGTGTGCGAGCGTGTGAGTGGATGAGTGAGTAAGTGAGTGAGTGAACGAATGCGTGTAGAAATAATGATCCGTTTATTAAATTATCCTCCGTCGT
>NW_014557538.1:0-1209 GCF_001313825.1 Dinoponera quadriceps | reverse complement strand
CAGCCGCCGGCAGATTATCCCACTAGGGACCAGCTGAGCCCTCTCCCCTTCCACTTGGATGGAGGGTAGCGTAAGTCCAAGCCAGAGCCCTGTCAGCCGCCAGGAGGAGTGATTGTTGCGACTTCCTCCAGCGTTTCCGACTCACACCACGAGGAGGTGGGGTTGGCACGTGGGAAGTGCTGAGAACCAACATCTCCCTTCTGAGAGTCACACTTAAGGAACAGTCATACCTGGGCTAGTTCCTGACATCACTGTAACGGTGCGTTTGCACCGTTGCCCCCCGCGACCCGACCGACCATCCGTCGGGTCGCTTACCGGCGCTATGCGCCACATTAAACTACACGACACTCACGTGACGCGCTTTCGCCAGAAGCGTGATCTCGTATGTGTCAACAAACATAAACAACGGCCCGAGAGCGGATATAAAATCCGACCGGCGGAGGCATCGAGGCCGATTCCGCAGGAGTCAGCGAGAGCAATACGTTCACAGGCTGCTCCGAGTTTCGATCCTCCGTGCCGAGGAACCAAGACTATGTATTCGCCGTCCCAGGTGTTTGTCCGCAGCCGTACTCGTCACTCTTCTTTGAGACGGTGTATTGCCGTCTCTACCGGGAGTTCCCGGTTCCTGACCGACCTCCGACCAACTGTCTTTCGGCCAGACAAGTCCGGGGTGGCGACTGCGCAGTCTCAGCCGAGTATTCTCAGCCACGTTACCGCCGATCGAAAAGGACACCTGGTTCCTTGCGTTCGCCGTGCCGGGTTGCACGCAAGCAACCGAGCGAGCGAATCTTAGTTAGTAAGCATACACGGGAGCAACCGTTGACGAAGGAATTAACGGGCAAGAGGGTGGCGTCGTTCGCCGTCTCCACCGACTTTTCTTGGCCCCGTCTCTCCTCACGAGGGGACGCTTCCGAAGCTCGGAGAGTGCCTCCGTTTTCCGTGCCACCTGCGCGTGGCTTCCGTATTGTATTTCCGATTCATTTAAAACGACATCGCGGAGAAACCTCGTGGAGACATGCGTAGCGTTGTCAAACCGCAACAATAAACCGTGTGATCGAAAACACCGGGCCCGCTTCCCGCTGCTCTACCGACCGTCACTAGAATGTCAAACGTGTATACATCTCCGCGTATACCGCACCGCGTCCTCCGTCCCGCACAATCATCTCACCGCGAAATTCGACGATTAGCTGAGCTGTCGAAACATATACG
>NW_014557537.1:0-4334 GCF_001313825.1 Dinoponera quadriceps | reverse complement strand
TTATTCTCTCAAAATTGATGTCCTCCATCACTGCGAACTCTTCATTATCTCGAATGATATTAGCGTTCTTCCTACTTACTTCGCGCAATCGTTAAACATAGACTTTCAGTGTAGGAAAAATCTACCTATGCCTTTTCTGTTTGCTGGAAGACTACAAACATACTGGACTTCTGTGACAGAAATCGAGAAACACCGCGTTCGATGTCGATGAGTAATTCGACACTGTGAGTAATTTGATCTTCTGTGCTAAACGCTGACAAAACACCACTCTCACACTTATATATACGAGGTTTGGCTATTAAATAACGAGACTGCTTATGAAAAAGAGTTTTATTTTAAAAATTATTCTACAATCCAATGCTCCCCTTCAATGTACTCCCCTCCCTTCGCCACACACCGTTCCATTCGTTTTTTTCCATTGGTCAAAGCAATGCTGGAAGTCTTTTTTTGTAAGTATATTTAGGAGCTCCGCCGATTTTCGCTTCACCTCTTCCATCGACTCAAACCGGGTTCCTTTTAAGACAGACTTAATCTTTGGAAACAAGAAAAGTCACAGGGTGCTAGATCAGGTGACTACGCCGCGTGTTCAAACACTGGAGTGCCTCTAGCGGCTAAATAACGCTTCAACGGACAGCGCGTTATGGGCAGGTGCATTGTCCTGGTGCAAGATCCACGACTTTTTCACAACAGTTTCTTTATCGGCGTTTACACTCTCAGAAATCATCCTAATACTCATATGACGATTTCCGCGCACAATTTCAATGATTTTGGTCACTGTTTGCGAAGTTGAAACAGAGACAGGTCGATCTGGACGTTGGTCATCTTCGGTGCTCTCTCGGCCTTCAGAAAACCGTTTATCCATTCAAAAACACGCGCACGAGATAGAGAATTTTCACCATAGGCCTCTTTCAACAAGTTATAGCACTCAATCGGAGTTTTTTTTAATTTAACGAGAAATTTTACATTGATCCGTTGCTCGTGTTTTTCGTCACATATTGTTATGGGCACGAGAAAGAAACACGTTCGTTTCTAACGTCCATAGGAAAAATACTACTACAGCGACAAAAACGAGTTTTCATACTGGAATAGTAGACATTTCCACCTATCCAACGCTGCATTCGTTTTCCCCCTTTCCCCTCTAGGACGACTTCTGCGCGCGCAGTCTTGTTATTTAATAGCCAGACCTCGTATGTTTAGATTGACGTGCCACGGTGTACGGTAAGTTATGGGTGCGTATAGCGGGTGTTTTTGTGATGCGATGCTATGTATTGTTTCAAAATGATATTAAGTTTTACGCGCAGAGTTACGGTTAACAACTTCTATGTTTTGGAAAAAGTTTTGAGGCAAGGACGTTACACCACTTTTATGATAATCATTTTCAAAGTACAAGCGCATTCTTTCGTATTGCTATGCGGTAGTTGTTGAGTAAATACGTGAGTAAGAGTGATGATGGCTACGAGACAATTTTACAACAAACGGCATAGTTTTTTATATTAACATTCGCTTGCACCACTTTGGATTTGCGTATACTCCTCCCGATATTTATTAAAAATCGCAGTTTTGTAAAATTATTTCTTGGAAATTACATTAAATATGCCAAACGTGTATCTCTGGTACGATTCGCAAATTAACTATACTATACAGAGGCCTGTGAAATTATTATTTCCCATCTCTAAGCTAAGGTGCCTCTCTACTAAAAATTGAAAAATACGTTAAAATGTTTTGATTATGCATAAATAACAATAACACTTTAATTATAGATATCATTATCGCTGTACAGTTGACTGATTTATTTCTCTTTCTCTCTTGTTGAATAGTGAAGTATTCTTCACAAGGTCTTACTTCGCTGAAGATCTACTTGAGAATTTTGCAATGTAGCCAAGTAAGACCTTTCCGGAGTCGGACAAAGAAATCTCTCAAAAAGATCCTGCCAGTATGTCGTTTTAACGCTAACTAGTACTAATAAATTATTCCACAAATCGTTTGCAACTGCAAAAAATTGAGTTAAAAATTTTCTTTTAGTTAAATATAGTTTTTTACGTAAAAAAATAGAATATCTTTCGAGCGTGACTTTTCTGACTGAAGAGAAAAGAATCTGGTGAAATATGTGGTATCGGCATATCCATCAGAAGCAAGTAGTATGCTGAAATCTAATGTAATAGCCTGAATTACAACTGCAAAATCGTCCTTCTGGAATTCAGGATAAATCGAGATTTCCATGTCTAACTATTGTCATCTGAAAATTATTAAAATTTTTTTAATCGATGCATGAACGTATCTCCTACTATCGATAATGTTTATTAAAAGTTTCAAACACCAATAAAAATTTAAAAAATTGAGATATCAAAGAATGTTTTATAGAATTTATTTAATAATAATATTATTTGTATTATTATATACTGACGGTCTTATGATTTTGTAATATTCTAGTATATAACTTTAAAATCTAAGGCCAAACATACAAGAACATTCGACAACCGTTGCATCTAAAAGACGGTCGCATCTAAAAGACGGTCTACCCTTACGACTGTCAATTAAAATTTTTATATGTGGCGGCGGTATCAGCGATACCAAATTTCGTAGCAAATCTCTTAATGTCGTCAAAACTTGAAGTAAATCGGCTTTGTATTTATCGAGAAGTGACCAAGGTAAAGAATCCCTACATATATTGGTGCAAATGTTGTTATGTCCGATCATCAACGAGATTAACTGCAAACAGATTGTTGTTATTAACATTTAATTGCCAGGAACTAATTATTCTGGTCAACAAAGTTTCGGTGACAAAACCTACATTTTGTGTTTACACGTTTACACGTTCCGCGCCACGTGGGGCGTATGCACAGAACTTTCCGTTCAGGCCGTTTGGGATTCTCATAGAAAAACGAAGTATTTTTTTATTTGTTGTAAAGTCAAGTAGAGGCATCTTAATATCATGTATACCGCGTTTATCGTAGCGTGGGGTGTGCATGCCCCACGCGGCGTGGCAATCATTTTTTTCGACTGTTTTTGCTCAAACAGCAGAGATTGAGTTTCTCTTTTTTCGACTGGCTTTTGTGCAAACGGCAGAGATCTAGTATCGTTTAGTCATTTATTCGCGTGTCGTTGAAGCAACAATTAGTGTTTGATTTAAAGCTGGTGTTTATTTAGTTCAGTGTGTTTCTAAAGCAAAATCAAACGTAGGATACATAACATATTGTATATACTTATTTGAGTGTTACAGAAAAATATTTATATAATTTTTACTCCTTATAATCAGAGATGGTATTGCACAATAAAAATTTTTTAAGTGATGGCTGTGACGTATCACTCTCAGAAGTCATAATGAAACGTCGTAAGATTTCGCGGATAAGTTCTTCGGAAGATTTTTCAAGTGACAGTTCAAGTGAAATGATACCTATTCATCGTCGTTCTATACGCCGTAATACGATTTCATCCAGTAGTGAAGACGAAAAAAATGAATTGAATGTTATCAATAATAATGCGAATACTTCTCCTACAGACTGGTCTGATCATATTAGAAACCAACCACCGCTTACCAGGTGTATACATAAGTTTTTTCCGGTTTAACTNATATATAAGTTTTTTCCGGTTTAACTAAGAGATGGCGCCAGCGAAAAGTACGCAGCGTATTAATTTGACACATACGTCATTTTGTTCGTATGACATTTAAAACTACAAACACACACAAGTTGAGTCCGCCAAAAACTAGCGTCTTTGTTTTATCGTTCAGTGATCATGTCGAGTTTTGTGCCTGAAAAAGAACATTTGCGATACGCATTGCTTTTCTTATTTAATCAAAAGAAAAAAGCTGTTGAAAGTCATCGTTTGTTAGTAGAAACATATGGTGAACACGCTCCATCGATTGGAACATTGTGAAACATGGTTTCGACAATTTAAAAATGGTGATTTCAATGTGAAAGACAGTGAGCGCTCTGGTAGACCACAAAAATGCGAAGACGAACAATTGCAGGAGTTATTGGATGATGACCCAACTCAAACTCAACGGCAATTAGCAGAAGCATTACATGTATCACAAGAAACANGACGTTTACGAGCAATGGAAAAGATCAATAAACTCGGTAAATGGGTCCCACACAATTTGAATGAACGTCAAATGGAAAATCGCAAAGTCACTTGTAAAATACTGCTTCAACGCCACGAAAGGAAATAATTTTTGTATCGAATTGTGACGGGTGACGAAAAATGGATTTATTTTGAAAACCCGAAGCGGAAAAAATCGTGGCTTTCACCTGGCGAAGCCGGTCCATCAACACCAAGGCGAAGTCGCTTCGGCAAGAAGACCATGCTCTGTGTCTGATGGGACCAGAGCGGTA
>NW_014557536.1:424-1822 GCF_001313825.1 Dinoponera quadriceps | reverse complement strand
ATCAAAATTTTCCTATTTTCGTCAAAAAATACACGCAAATGATTTACTAACAGCGCTTCGCGTCCAGTTCGCGCCGCTACTCGTCGATGTAAACAAATCAAAGTTGTTAATAACCTATTGCGAGATCCCAGATTTTTTTTCACTCGTTTATTCGAAATTGAATAAGAAATCGAATAAAGTATACATTACTGTCCTAACTAATTAAGAAGTACATGTAATTTCTAATTGTTTGTAAATTTTATGAATTTGTTTAAACAAATTACATGCTACATAGGACTATGTTTTGTTTTAATTATATAATAAAATAATATCAAAATTTTTCCATTTTTATAAAAAAATATACGCAATTGATTTACTAAGAATGGGCCGCGTTTAGTTCGCGCCGCTGACCGTCGATGTAAACAAATGAACGTTTTCATTTACCTATTGCGATTTACCTACTTTTTTTTCACACATTTATTCGAAATTGAATGGAATCGAAATATGTAAATATTATTGTCGTAACTGATGGAGAAGTGCATCTGATTTCTAATTGTTTATAACTTTTATGAATTTTTTAAACAAATTAAATACTACATAGAACGATGTTTAGTTTTAATAATATAATAATATAATATTATCTAAATTTTTCTATTTTCATCAAAAAATACACGCACATGATTTACTAACAGCACGCCGCGTCCTGTTCGCGCCGCGTCCAGTTCGCGCCGCTGCATCGATGTAAACAAATGAACGTTGTTATTTACATATTGCTAGTTACCAACTTTTTTTTCGCTCATTTATCCGAAATTGAAGAAGGAATCGAAGTATGTAAACATTATTGTCGTAACTGATTTAGAAGTACATGTAATTTCTAATTGTTTATAACTTTTATGAATTTGTTTAAACAAATTACATGCTTTGTAGAAATCTGTTTTATTTTAATAAGATAATATAATAATACTAATGTTTCCCCATTTTCATCAAAAAATACACGCAAATAATTTGTTGTTAATAACCTATAAGTAAATACTAACAGCGCGCCGCGTACAGTTCGCGCCGCTGCTCGTCGATGTAAACAAATGAACGTTGTTACTTACCTATTGCGAGTTACCAACTTTTTATTCCCTCATTTAATCGAAACTGAATAAGGAGTCGAAATATGTAACCATTATTGTCGTAACTGATTGAGAAATACATGTAATTTCTAATTGTTTATAACTTTTATGAATTTGTTTAAGCAAATTACATGCTACATAGGACTACGTTTTGTTTCTATAAGATAATAAAATTATATGAAAATTTTCCCATTTTCTTAAAAAAATACAGGCAAATGATTTACTAACAGCGCGCCGCGTCCAGTACGCACGGCTGCGCGTCGATGTAAACAAATGAACGTTGTTACTTACCTATTTCGAG
>NW_014557536.1:0-264 GCF_001313825.1 Dinoponera quadriceps | reverse complement strand
TTTTAATAAAATAATAAAATAACATCAAAATTTTCCCATTTTTATCAAAAAATACACTCAAATGATTTACTAACAGCGCGCGGCGTCCATTTTTAGATAAAAGTTGTTTACCCCAAGAAATGGCAATTTCAGTAATTATTGTGTGTGTGTTTGTTTGTTTGTGTGTGTGTGTGCGTTTGTGAATTTATATTAAAAGAGTAGATTTATATTAAAAGAGTAGATCTAGTGTGAATGCAAATTGCGACCGGATTTCTTGATTCGGCT
>NW_014557535.1:0-2491 GCF_001313825.1 Dinoponera quadriceps | reverse complement strand
TCGGGATATGAAAATCAAACGATATGAGAGATCATCGGAACGCAAAGGAAAAATTATAAATTTTAACAATTCTTATTGTTAATGACAATTGATATTGACAATGTTTTTCGTGATTCCGGTTAGCTGAATTATCCGATGGGAATTTATAGGAATATTAGAATTTAGAGAACCAGTTTTGAAAATGTTAGACTGGGCTCAGGTGTCTAGCATAAATGCGGTAGGCCCGATAAGAGAAGGCGAGTGAAGCTCTATTGTTGGGACGTTCCTGGTTGCGGATCTGAAGCAGTAAATGTTTGAGGAATTTCCTNCTCGAACGGAAGTGCTGGACGACCTATCGGGTGGCCTCAGCTCTGCTCAATGGTCGAGGCCACCAGCACGTTTTTCTGCTGATTGCCGTGTTCCTTTGGAGCATTATTGAATCGTCGTTTACGACATTCAGAAATGAGATGGCCCGTCTTTTTACAATAAGCACAAATTCTCACCGGGAAAGCATTAGTTGGTGATTGAAATATACGCGGGGAAGGAGCGGGCGCGCACGTCAAGATAGCGACGGGAGACGAGTTATAGTATAAGTTGCTAAGCCCACGTTAACGCGTGATGAGGAGGCAAAAGGGGCCGAAGGTGGATTCCGAGGATCTCGTAAGCGTAACTGATCGCGTTCTAATCTCTTACTTACACACAACGCCTTCCGATACGCTTCCGCGAAAATATTAAATCCTTCCATGTAGATCTCAAGACGATATTCGGGGCGAAGGCTATCGAAAAAGGAATCTAGCATATCGGTGACGATAGCGACAATTTCGGCCGGCGTGAGCCCGCATCTAAGCGCAGTTTGATCTCCTTCAATAATAGCAGTGTGCAGATCTTTAACTTAGCTTATGTAATCCAATATGTGTTCACCGCGTTTCTTATAAACGACGCTAAGTTGTCCGCGATAAAAATTTGGCATGCAGGCGGGACTGAAAGCTGGTTTTAGTTCATCAAGCGGGCTATCAACGGTGTCATAAATTTTGTCTTCGACCATAAGATACGCGTGGCTGATTAACCGGAGCAATCGGACGACGTGGGCTTCGCTAACGAGCGGTAACAATTCCTTGGCTCGCTTACAGGCTCGCGCAAATTGTAAAACCGAGACATTATGTCCGTCGAATTTAGGAAAAGAGTCTAAGACTCCGCGTATGCTAANAAGCTGGTTTTAGTTCATCAAGCGGGCTGTCAACGGTGTCATAAATTTCGTCTTCGACCATAAGATACGCGTGGCCGATTGACCGGAGCAATCGGACGACGTGGGCTTCGCTAACGAGCGGTAACAATTCCTTGGCTTGCTTACAGGCTCGCGCAAATTGTAAAACCGAGACATTATGTCCGTCGAATTTAGGAAAAGAGTCTAAGACTCCGCGTATGCTAAAATCGGATAAAGTTGCAGAAGATATAGTTGTGACGGCCGGAGGATAGAACAAGAAGATGGGCACCTGCGGTAAATGCGATTCTGAGATAGGGGCAGGTGCTTGCCTAAGGCTTTGAGATATACAGGTGGATGAGGGTGGAACTTTCCTCTGTTGATTAGCGGTGAGGTTACAAAGGAGTTCTTTAATACGCGCGGTTCTTCTTGCTAACTGTATTTCACGGGCGTGCATTTCGCGCAAGAGGCGCAAACTGACCCGGTGGAATCGGTACTCTTGCCATGGTGGAGCGGGCTTTTATACCGCTTCCGCCGTGTTTTTGATATGCCGTTGCTTAACAACGGCATGTTGTTTATTGTTAAATGGAGCACACACGTGTGTCACGTGTGCGCTGCGTATGATAGATTATTGTTGCGCAAAGCGCCTGTAGCAGTCCGACAGTTGGTTGGTCGGTCGAAGTGTTCTCCGAGGGGTTGCATTGTTACAATTCTTACTCATATTATATATAAAAAAAAAATATAAGCAAAGGTTTTTATATAAATGATTTATTCTGGTAAAACTTGATAAGAATAAAGATCTCTCAAATGCAATTGTCGAAGTTTTCTGAAATTGTAAATTGGTTGAGTTAGTGATATACAATGTAGTTGCAAAAATTATACGAATATATTAATATAGCGTCTTAAAACTGAAAAAAATGTCCATTTCCCTTATATGGCAATATGTCCTTGAATTATCGTAGAATTTGTTGACTATCTACATCGTTATTTGCAATTAATTTGTTATTTATCATGATATTTTCAAGAAATATCCTTACTTTTATATCAAGACTGTTTTTTGTCTTGAGGAAGATGTGTTTTTAGTTGCACTGTCATGACAACAATCACGAACAATGATAATGAAATGATAAAGGATCAATATTTTTATTTATTTTTCATGGATATTCCGTTTATTTTTATATATAAATTTGAAACGTATTTTAATTTGTATATAACATAAAAAAATTTTAATTACATTTGATCAAGGAAAAGAAAACAAAATTAAAGCAAACATAAAAGAAAAGAAAGTAAAAATAAGTAAAAATATAAATT
>NW_014557534.1:0-3033 GCF_001313825.1 Dinoponera quadriceps | reverse complement strand
TCACAAATTAATTGTTCCTCATCATCAAAATTCAAAAAGAAATTCATATTGTTTCTGTCGGAATGGTATATCTATGCATGCTTGTGCACAGCCGGTGACTAGCACTGGAATGACAATGTTTGTCGCTAGATGGAGGTCTATCAAATCCCTTTTTTGGTTCTCTCCCCTTTAGTCTACTGCTTGGTCGCATGCACACTGGTTCATGTTTAACCCACCTCATTATTTCTGATTCTTATAATTGTATACGCGCAGTGTCAACGAATAAAAATATTTCTTTCGTTCGTGTAACTCGAGTGTGGTACATCCTCAACCCGCCGTATCCCAACAGTTTCAAACACAATAGGTCGTATGAATGAATTTTATTCCATGCGTTTGACATATTTGTTCACATAAAATCACTTTCTTGTCTGTATAAACCTAATGCCATCGAGTTTATGTTATATTAATTTTAATGGGCGATATTTTTAGACATTATTTGGTTTTATTCAAAATTATCAAGACTGCATAAAACTCTTTTCTCTTTTTATTACACATATTTATTACACGTACTTAAATTAAGGAAGCACCACTTGGCTCTTATAACGGTTTGTAAGTTTCACTAACCCACATTCGTCGTTGAAAGCAAAACGTCCCTGATTATTGATTTGGTTTTGCTTGTTGTTCATTTGCGTAAACATTCAGACACCGTCGTAGTCATGATATTTTCCTTTGCTATAATTTTTCTTATGCAACATATTAGTCGTTGTTTACATTTCCATTATTTTCTCGTTCTTGGCGTAAGGTTAGGATAAGAACTGACTAATAAATATTAAATCATACAATAATCGCAAACCTATCCCTGGACGATGGCGGGTCAACGTATCTCGTGTTATAAAGAATTAATGGACTTACATAATAATTTCATTATTCCACTCAAATGCGTAATATATTGTTAATTAAAATATACACATTTTTATTTAATCGTTTTAATATATTAGATGAGTTATATACTTAACAAAAACGCAAAAATTATATTTATCACAAAATAGAAAATGACATAGGAAAGAACGGCACATTGTTACACATGTAATAATAACTTTATTTCGTCACATTTGATGAGTACAGAAACATAAATTAGAGTTAAATAAATAAATAATCTAATATCTAATTTAATAAATATGATAATTACTTCATAAATAATATCGTAATACAATACATTAAACAGATTCCATAAGAATTTCTTTACTATTATCTTCTAAAAATTTTTTTAATTTATGCCGATATGTGTCAATGAATTCTGCATATTTTATGCTGCGATAATTCTGCGTATGCGATCTTCATTTTTGTGCATAAACTATTAAAACTCGATACATATCTAATATGATCGTTTGCTCCTCATTATGTTGACGTCTTTTAAAAATCACTTTTCTCTTCATATATTCGTTCTCGAATTCCTCGTTAAATTCTGTCTTCAATTTTTGCGGCATGTAATCCAAAAACGACATGAAGGACATTATCATAGCTGTCAAAATAATCAGACTTGTTAATATATATAATCGAAATTTAAATAAATTAGTTACGGATGAAGGATACAAAAAGAAAATGTATTATATCAATTGTAATGATTTCCCAATCGAAAATGAAATTTTCGGAATGTTTAGTAATCATATGTTCAAGCATCTGATAAATTGCATAGAAAAGTATTTCAAACCTAACATAAGCAGTCGCGTAGTTTGCTAGAAGTTGATTATGGTTTACTTGGAGCATTAGGAAGAAGCGGACACAAATTTTCGCAGAGCTTTCTGCGAGTGGTGCATACATGGAGAAAAAAAAATTTGTCGGCAGGCGATCACCTATATTCATCTTTTAACTGCGTTTGACGCTGCTTAACCTCGATGATTGAACAGTTAGCACTGATTCCAATGACCCTAACGATGTCTTTATGTTTATGCTTATATTTCTTTATAATGTTATAACTAAAATTTCGACTCGGGAAAGCGTTCACGAAGCGAACAATTACATATCAAGATAACGTGCGGGGAACTTGCGGGAAGCTTTTAATTTCTGCAAAGCAGTAAGTAAACGCTTAGAAAACCATCTTCCAGATCGGTCTGAATGATCCAGTGGATGATCAGTTTCCACCCAACTTACTGGATACTTCCACTTATCGCTTCTTCTTCGATTTTTTGATATAAGATTTAATTTTCCGCAGGTGTTTGTATTAATATTATTATTATTATTAATATACTTACACAGAAATTTGTGCGAATCTATATGCATAGTGGTTGTTTCCCGATGACTACAATGAAGAATATGGAAACCGACGTCTCTAACTATTTTTCTCAACTCTTTTTGAGGATTGGTTGAATATTGAAATGGCGATACAAGCCTTTTCTTGTCCTTTGTAAACACGAAGATAATAATTAATAATTTATAATGAGGAGTTATTGAGAATTAGTAAAATATATAAGTGTAAAAAATATTCACCGGTATGTAGGAAGCATAGCTGGGATTTTGCGATAATTGATTGAAAATATCAAATATATCATGAGAGGCTACCAAATGTATTAACATGGTTCCGCCGGGTTGAAGCATCTCATAGATGTTACTAAACGCTTGTCTATTGAACAAAGAAGATAANGTAAAATATATAAGTGTAAAAAATATTCACCGGTATGTAGGAAGCATAGCTGGGATTTTGCGATAATTGATTGAAAACATCAAATATATCATGAGAGGCTACCAAATGTATAAACACGGTTCCGCCGGGTTGAAGCATCTCATAGATGTTACTAAACGCTTGCCTATTGAACAAAGAAGATAGACGAAATTAATTTCAAAAACATATTTATCACAGTAGTTCCAAGCAAGATAGTAATTTGTATATAAATATTTTGATTAAATATCAGGTTACCGTATATTGTATCTTCGGGAGAACATGAATTGCTTCCAAAAATATATTGAAATTCGAAACACAGAGCAATATTCCGAAAAGTCTTAATCGTGAAATTCGAATACCAAATCAATTTCCCGAAAAACAATTTTTCCGAAATA
>NW_014557533.1:3831-4192 GCF_001313825.1 Dinoponera quadriceps | reverse complement strand
CCCTCGTATGTATAACACATCGGCTGATAAGTTCCCGGTCTGACACACAAATGGCGTTGCAATCGCTGAACCAATGCTTGTTTTAGTAAATACTAACCTTTAGACGGTAGCAGAAAAAATTTCATGACGATTCGCCCTGTGGATAAAAAGTTAGAGTGGTTTTAGTTAAATGACTTTGTTGATAAACAAAAAAATGAATAAACAAGAATTTCGTGTTTTGATAAAACATTGTTATTTGATGGGAAAAACACCGTTCAAAGAAAATCTTGGCTTGATAAGCGTTATCCGGACTCTGCACCAAGTAAATCAACCATTATTGATTGGTTTGCTGAATTGAAACGTGGTCGTACGGACACCAGTG
>NW_014557533.1:0-3791 GCF_001313825.1 Dinoponera quadriceps | reverse complement strand
CACAAAATCGTTTTGGGGAACCGTAAAGTGAAGTTGCTGGAGATAGCTGAGACTCTGAATATATCCAAAGAACGTGTAGGTTTTATTTTGAATAAACATTCGTCTATGAAAAAGCTGTTTTCAAAGTGGGTGCCGCGCGTGTTGACTTTTGACCAAAAACAACAACGAGTCGATGATTCTGAACCCTGTTTGGAGCGTCGCAATAAAACAGACTTTTTGANACTTTTTGCGTCGATACGTAACCATGGACGAAACATGGATCCACCACTACACATCAGAGTCTAGTCGACAGTCAGCTGAGTGGACAGCAGCCGGGGAACCTCGCCCAAAGCGTCCAAAAGTGCAACAGTCAGCTGGCAAGGTTGTGGCGTCTGTATTTTGGGATGTCCACGGTATTTTGTTTATCGAGTACCTCGAAAAAGGACAGATAATCAACAGCAATCGCTACATGGGCCAATTGGATCGTTTAAAAAAGGAAATATCGAAAAAACGGCCTCACATGTAAAGAAAAAAATTGCTCTCTTACCAGGACAATGCACCCTGTCACAAGTCTTTGGCTACGATGGCGAAATTGCACGAATTAGGCTTCGAATTGATTCCGCACCCCCCCCCCCCCCNAGCGACTATTACCTGTTCGCAGACCTAAAAAAGATGCTTGCAGGTAAGAGATTTGGCTCTAATGAGGAAGTGATCGCCGAAACAAACGCCTATTTTGAGGCTAAAGATAAATCGTTTTTTAAAAAAGGTATAGAAATGTTAGAGAGGCGCTGGAGTGACTGTATCGCTCTTGATGGAAACCATGTTGATGAATAAAATTTATTTTTACCAAAAAAGTTGTGTTTTCTTTATTATACCGGGAACTTATCAGCCTACCTGTTATATGTATGTACATATACAGGGTGTTCGGCATGTTTCATATATCCGTTTGAGCGCAAATGAAAGGGATTAAACTGATAAAAAAACACCAAATGCACATTTCGCAGTAGTTAGTTAGAATTAATTATTTCGTCTGAGTTAATGAACGTACGAGTTGCGGTAGACCGGATATATAGAAAGAAAGATATCTTCGACAGTGAGTGTGACCGTGACACTTGCAACTCGCGGCTCACCGCGTTCTTTCGTCCAAAGCTCAGACGCGGAAAGACAGCGACGCAGAGAAATACAGATTCCGCAAAGGAACGCGGAATACACACACACACACACACACACACATACACATGTATTTATACGCACCTATTATGACTAATAATAATTATCTCAGCACAATTTATAGCGAGATAATCGAGAATTGAATCATGTGAGAAAATAATTATCATTATCAGCTGGCATTCGTATTTAAAAATTCCGATGATCTGGACCGTTTATTTGAACTCGTTCCTACCATGATGGATACACTAACGTGCGCAATAAAATTCGCTGGTATAATTTATCACTTCAAGAACGTAAGTGCCTCTACTATCTCATATCAAATAACAAATTCCACATTGCTACTATTAATACTGATTAATACGATTATGCGATCAGTTCAAGACTCTGTTTCAACAAATTCATGACGATTGGAACAACATCTCTAGCGATGCGAAACGGACCTTCAAGAAATTCGCGGACATCACTTCAGTATTTATATCCGTATACGCAAGTATGGTCAATAACGAGTTCAAATACGCACGTGATGTGTTATTTTACTTACACAATCAAACGTTGTAATTAAAATGACACACGTATAATTTTACTTTTCAGTTTCGGTGACTCTGTTCGTAATATGTTTCGCTCTACTGCCCCTCATGAACCCACTTCTCGATATGATAACGCCCCTCAACATAACAAGACCAAGAGAGTTCGTTCACCCTGTCGAGTTCTTCGTGGATCAAGAAAATCATTACTATATTCTGCTCATGATCATGTATTACGGTTACGTAGTAAACATTGCGATCAGAGTGGGCATTGACATTACGTATTTTACGGTCATAGAACATGCCTGTATGTTATTTGAAATACTGAGGTACGAATCGTCATACAATTGTAAGCATAATAATCAAATAATTATTTTCTATTCTAAACCTCACTATCACATGTTATGACATAATAAAAAGAAATGCGCGTTGTATGACTGCGTACGTACGTGTGTAGTTTTGTGCGCGCGCGCGCGCGCGTGTGTGTGTGTGTGTGTAATTAAATATATTTTGTACACACTACAAAAAAATATCAGCCGAAATTTTAAGGCAATTACTCGAACTCGATTTCAAATTTCAATTGTTCATGAAGAACTAATTGTCCTTATTTTTCAGTAAACTTTTCCTATTTTTTAATTTATTGTTTGTATAAAACAAGTTAAAAACACAATTAAAATCGGTACCAAATGAAACGTTGAAAACGAATATATGAGAACAAATATATTATTGGTAATACAAATAAGTTTCCGCCGTTTTTTTTATAAAAATTATCAATTTATTGTAAAAAAAATATACGTTACATTTTATTCAAAATATTGTCCGTCACTAGCTATTACTTTTTGCCATCTTTCTGGCAGCATTCGGATGCCACGTCGAAAAAACTCTTCATCTTTTGAGGCTACCCATGAATCGACCCAATTTTTGGCTTCTTCGTAAGAAGTGAAGTGCTGCTCGACCAGGGCGTGAGCCATCGACCGGAACAAGTGGTAGTCCGAAGGAGCAATGTCTGGTGAATACGGCGGGTAGGGTAAGACATCCCATTATAAAACTTCCAAAGTATCCTTAACGACTTTTGCAACATGTGGCCGAGCGTTGTCGTGCTGAAAAATCACTTTTTCATGTCTTTTGGCATATTGGGGGCGTTTAAGCTTATATACTTGGCTTAATTGCATCAGTTGCTGTTGATAACGTTCTCCAGTGATAGTTTCGTTAGGCTAGAGTAGCTCGTAATAGATTACTCCGAGCTGATCCCACCAGATGCACAACATTAGCTTCTTGCCATGAATATTCGGTTTGGCCGTTGAAGTTGGTGCATGGCCGGGTTTACCTCACGATTTCTTACGCTTTGGATTGTCGTAGTGGATCCACTTTTCATCCCCCGTCACTATTTGATGCAAAAAACCCTTCCGATTTTGTTTTTGGAGAAGTTGTTCGCACGTGAAAAGACGGCGTTCTACGTCTCTGGGTTTGAGTTCATGCGGAACCCAATTTCCTTGCTTTTGTACCATACCAATGGTTTTGAGACTGTTTGAAATCGCTTGTTGAGTCACTCCCAAGTTTTCTGCGAACTGCTCTTGAGTTTGGCATGAGTCTTGGTCCAATAATGCCTCTAACTCAGCGTAATCAAACTTTACTGGCCCTCTTTCGCGTTCTTTATCTTCCACGTCAAACTCGCCGTTTTTAAACTTTTGAAACCACTCACGACAACTTCTCTCACTTAAAGCAGCATCACCGTAAACTTCTACAAACGACAAATGCGCCTCAGCAGCAGATTTCTTTAAATGAAATAAATAAATAAAATCTTCCGGCAAATGACGCTTATTCGGTACAGAACTCAACATTTTCGAACGAAAAAAATGTATACTGCCAATACAAAGTCAATAGTATTTTAAGGTTATGTTGTTGCCAGGTGTCCAAACTTTCTATATGATGTTTTACATCTTACGATTTCAAAGTAATCTTGTCGGTGAAGCCATCTTTTGAAAACGGCGGAAACTTATTTGTATTATTAATAGTTTTAAATCTGTTCACGACTGTCTTGTTTCTGTAAATCATTACCCAAAAAATTAACAGATAGATAGCGCCAATTACACTCTCTAAATGAGCAAATTCTTTGGA
>NW_014557532.1:381-1935 GCF_001313825.1 Dinoponera quadriceps | reverse complement strand
GGTACATTAATAATTTTATTCGAAACAAATAAAGTGTATAAATATTTACATAATTCTTTGTCAAGTGTGTGTATCGTAAATTTTTGAAAATATTTCTTTTTATCTTGAACTTTGTTGCACGCAAATTATTATATTAATAAGAATGAGTTAATATTAATTTCCTTGAGATCCTAAGTGATTTGAATATGTTTCACATCTTAATTACACAGCTCCACAAAAAAAAATTTTTTTATAGCCAGGGATCTGACTATGTATACTATATGTTTTTTGGGTCGCTGAAACCGAATCCATAGTCGAAATTTCTCTGTCAAATCCGGTTCTTTTCCTAACCTCAAAANAAAAACAGGCCAAAGACCATGAAATAAAGCTAAAAATCTAATAATTCGATAAAAACTCAAACAAAATCCCGCAATCATATATTTCATCAAATCCATAACTATGTAATCTTAAAACCTCATAACCTCAAGCTTCATAACTTTAAAAATCTCATAACCGAGGCAAGGGGACTTCACGCAAATAAAGCACCCCGTAACGTGAGAGGCGAGGGGACATCACGCAAATAAAGCACCTCGAAGGGAACAGAAGCCTGCTACGTCCACGTCGTTGTTCCTGAGTTCGGCAAAATGTAGGTTTTGTGGCGAAAGGACGTGGTTTATTATTTGGTTATGAAGTTTCAATGTATAAGAGGTTAAAGGGCTCACCTATTTCGAACATATTAATATACAGTACTTAAATGCGTAAATGTCATTTTTTATTGGGTTACGGGGTTTCAGAATCATAAAGTTATGGGGTTTTTGAGGTTATGAGGTTTTAGGATTACGTGGTTTTGAAGTTGAGTGGTAGTGAGATTGAAGGACAAATCTGTTTTAAACTTATTGATTTACCCTGCTTCAATGCGTGTAAGTCTTTTTTTTTACTTGGTTTAGGGGTTTTAAGATCATAAGGTTATGAGATATCTGAGGTTATGAGGCTTGAGGTTATAGAGTTTTGAGATTATATGATTATGAAATTGATGAAATATGTGATTATGGGATTTTGTTTGGGTTTTTATCGAATTATATGATTTTGAGCCTGAATTTCATGGTCTTTGGCCTGTTTTATGAGGTTAGGAAAAGAACCGGATCTGACAGAGAAATTTCGACTATGGATTCGGTTTCAGGGACCCAAAAACATATAGTATACATAGTCAGATCCCTGACAATGAAAATTTTTTTTTGTGGAGCTGTGTTATTATTGTATTGAATTATATTGCATTTTTATGTTTGAGTGAAAAATTATTACATAGATATAATATAACTGAAGTACCATATTTATTTAAAATGTGTAAAAATTAATTTCCATCAGATTCGAGGTGATTTGAGCACATTTCGTTGGGTCGAAGGACGTGCATCTCCGAAAATCAAGCCTGAAAATCTTATACGTATAGTTTATGCGACACTGAATTTCAGAGATGTGATGATAGCTGCAGGGAAATTTACTCTGGAATCCCTTGCATCAGTTGAACGAAATGTTGATTCCTTATTAGGTTTCGAATTTGTCGGTTTTGATGAGATT
>NW_014557532.1:0-338 GCF_001313825.1 Dinoponera quadriceps | reverse complement strand
TATTATCAATTAAATTGTCAAAATTATTATACCGAAAATATAAATAATTATGATGATATAATATTGATAGACCTACAATTCTGAAATTAATACAGTCTTCAGTTTTTCTTCCGGGATCGAAGAAACAACGTTAACCTGATTTATACCATTTACTTTTTCAGAGGAATACCAAATATACTAATTCACGACGATATCGTATTCTGGGTTATACCTGACAAATGGACTTTCGAGGACGCTGCCACAGTTCCTTGCGTTTATGCCACAAGCTATTAAGCGCTATATGTATGTAGAAAAATTAAAAAAGGAGACAAAATTCTCATTCATTCGGGCAGCGGTGG
>NW_014557531.1:0-821 GCF_001313825.1 Dinoponera quadriceps | reverse complement strand
GTTGGCGAGTCGATGAGTTACCAGGTTCTTAGGTTTTCCATCGTTTTGGATAATCGGGATTAGACATTTTAATAAATTTTAAAGTGTTTTTTGAGGTTATGGCCAAACCCTGACGTCCAGGGGTTAAACCGACCTCGGATTCGGATTCAGCGACCCCAAAAACATACAGTAAACATAGTCAAACCCGCTGCCTCAAAAAAATTTTTTTTTGTGTGACTGTGGTATTATTAGTGCAAGCTAGTTGCCGATGCGCACCACCACAAAGCGGAGAGACGTCCTTCCGTTTCTCGTTCCATTATATTAAGTGGCCTCTCTCTCGCTCGTCGATTCGATACGTTTGATACGTGCAATGCATTCCAGGCCAGATTTTTTGACGATCGCAAAACAACGCGTTTCCGATCGCGCGCGCGCCCCGCTAAACAGTAATTATCACGAATCTATCTTAAGAAGCGATCACATATTCTTCTTGCTACATGATATTACCGATGATTTACAGTACATTGAAAATTGTAGTCTTCCGCGGCGCACGATCTTCTTGATCCAGGGTAATAAATCTGCTCTAATGCCGGGTTGCGGAGAAACAGAGTTATCGGGCTCTTGAAATTTATCGGATCTTTAACAATTTTCCGCCATTATCGTCAACGATTATCAATAATTCTTTTTAATGCCGACTATGCAGCGGCGGCGGTTTTTGCTGAGCCGGCATTAACGCGTTAAGCTTAGAACGCGCGCTTACCCGCTCGAAGCGCGAGGCGTGGATCGCGAGAAGTTAGTCTCGGAGCGCGATTCCGCCGATAAATCCTATAGGCTAATGCTACATT
>NW_014557530.1:0-2190 GCF_001313825.1 Dinoponera quadriceps | reverse complement strand
TATTGCCAATTATTTTTTCCTCGTCTGCAGTTGTTGCTCGAACCGACAGACACATTCTGATCACGGTGTTTTCGGGAGCGTGAGGTACCTCGCCGCGGTTTTTACCCCGTTACCGAGGAATGAAAATCCTCTTTTCTCTGATAACTGTACATGTACATCCATAGTATATCTCATCTCGAATTTTGAAACTGCGTGAGTTTAAAGGGGGAAAATATGACCAAGAGAGAGAGGGAGATGTGTGTGTACGTGTGTGTACGTGTGTGTGTCGAGAGGGAGAGAGAGAAAGAAAGCTCTCCTCTTTTCAGAATGAAAATCATTAGAATTGCGTAATGCTACCTCGACATTGGAAGAAATATCGTCTTTATTAGCAGCTAACTATTAGTTATCTCACGAGTATAACATCGCCGCGATTCGGCGGCGATTGAGTCTCGCCAGAAAGGAGCTACAAACCCGCTTCATCCCGCTTTCTAGGGCCGCGAGGCCCGAAACACGTAACGGTGCGGCGATAGATGCGATTCGCTCATTAACGACGGGCGATCGTTCATCATTCGTGCCGCAAACACATCGTTCGCGATCATGCGTGAATCTTGAATAAATTATCTTCGATTTGGACTTAGTAATATAGCCGCGGGATTACATTGTAAGGCTTTGCGTTCGTTTTTATTTATGGAAATTTCGAGCTGCGTGAAATGCGAAGAACGATGTGATATATCCAACTGCTACTTTACGGTAATTTCCGAAATAATATTCAAGACTGAAAATCTTTTAAGAGTATTATAATATTCTCGCTTATACGTGAGAATATCTATCGTTGATTTCAGACTGTTTTTTTCCCGTATATATTATGTTATAGAATTAAATGTTTAACATGAANATGAAATCTAAGTTTCGACTCGGGACGATACTTCGGTAGTTCGGGGTACCGCGGAGAAGCGAGGCGAGGCTCTCTTGCAATGAGAAACGCATCGCGCGGGAAGAAAGAGCGCGCGTGAAAAGCGACTCTCGCACCGTATAAGTTTATTATTATATATAATTTTATTTAAGAAGAAACAGGACCTCTTTGATAAATATGTGCTAAATCTTCTCAAGGTGCCACGTCATTTTCTATTATGCACAGCACTAAACCGAGGAAAAAAAACTTCGTAATTTATACTCTTCGAACAAAACAAATGGATATTTCATTTTTTTTGTACCCTTCGATCAAAACAAATGCACCTTTCCCTTTTTTTTACTACCAAACGTAATCGTAATTTAACGGTTCTTAAATCGTTATTTAACGATTATTTAACGATGTTTTGTAAAAAAAAAATGGTAATAAGAGTGGACAATCGACTGATTGTTTCTTTTTTCATTATTTTCTTTCCCTTTTTACTTTTTTTTTTACNAAGAAACTGGTCCTCTTTGAGAAATCTGTGCTAAATCTTCTCAAGGTGCCACGTCATTTTCTATTATGCACAGCACTAAACCGAGGAAAAAAAACTTCGTAATTTATACTCTTCGAACAAAACAAATGGATATTTCATTTTTTTTGTACCCTTCGATCAAAACAAATGCACCTTTCCCTTTTTTTTACTACCAAACGTAATCGTAATTTAACGGTTCTTAAATCGTTATTTAACGATTATTTAACGATGTTTTGTAAAAAAAAAATGGTAATAAGAGTGGACAATCGACTGATTGTTTCTTTTTTCATTATTTTCTTTCCCTTTTTACTTTTTTTTTTACGTAACTTTCGTTAAATAATCGTTAAATATTGATTTACGAATTGTTAAATTGCGATTACGTTTCGTGGAAAAAAAAGCGAAAGGTCCATTTATTTTGTTCGAAGGGTATAAAATGCGGAGTTTTTTTTTCCTCAGTTTAGTACCGTGCATAATAGATAATGGCGTGGCACCTCACTGGTCAAAATATAAAGATGTCGACCTGATGACGTGCTACCTCACAAGTCAAAACATAAAGATTTCGACCTATCCTAAACCGTAAATTCATCCCTACTAACCCGAGCCTATATAAAGGCCTCGCGACGGAAATAAGACAGTTTCAGTCCGCTCACGGTACGAAACACTTGAACGACATATCAGTACAAAACACAAGTTCGAAGAATACTTCTAGGATGTCGTCCGCAAGCACAGATCTCTCATGCTGCAAGGAGCGTGTGCAAATAAAAGTATTAATTCTCGGCGATCGAGG
>NW_014557529.1:0-2615 GCF_001313825.1 Dinoponera quadriceps | reverse complement strand
TTAAAAATCATTTTTCTAACTATATATTTATAATTATATAGATAGAAAAATGATTTTTAAATTTATTAATTGCCATAATTATAATTATATAGCTAGAAAAATGATTTTTAAGAATATTAATTGCCATTTCCTGGATTTTTTTGCTGATTCTACAAAATATTTTGCTATAAGAAGAAATTATTAAACGTAAAAGAAACTCTATTTTGTTTTAACAGCAAATTAACACGTTCTGAAAAAACATTCACGCAGTAGAATATTTATTATTTATTTTGGTAACAAAACTATTTCTTCTCTGACTACGACTAATTTCCAATGTGTTATGTTAATTAAATTTTATAGGTATCATAACGAATATGCAGTGGCAAAGATGGTTTCGCTACAGGAGTAAAATTATTTTTCATTGTGTGTCATAAATAATAATAATATAATTAACTCATATTTTTTTTAGGAATTTTTGTTTCGATGTACAATGAAAAGGAGACTCCACAAATTTTACGTTTAAACGTTCATATAAGCTTTGTCGTAGCACAAATTCATGGATCAATTGATCTGATTATTTTAGTTAACAAATAGAAACTTCCAGATAATTAAACTGATGTATTAAGGAAACAATTGCAGCGTTCAGAAAATACGGCGGTTGCATTAACAATGGTTGAGTAATTCGTCACTTAAAATATCTGGGAACTTACAAGGTCTGTTCAAAAAGTATCGCGAATTTTGGATTTCCGCGGGTTACGTATATTCGATTTTCAATTTTTTTGTGACGTTATGTTGGTACTCATGTCCCTCATTTATGTCGACAAGTTCGGCCATTTTGAATATTCAGTTTATCTTTGACAGCTGTTTTGCTTGGACGTGTTTTGGCTCGTCTTCGATTTTTGTCTATTCCAGCATCGCATTAACATTGCTTTTGGGGAGCTGTTGGACTCTGTCCCTGACGACCTAAATTTGCTCCAGAGGGTCATAACAGGTGACGAATCATGGGTTTATGGTTATGACGTGGAAACCAAAGCTCAATCATCCCAATGGAAGCTGCCGCTAAGACCGAAAAGACCGTTTTGCTTACAGTTTTCTTCGATTGCAGGGGCGTGGTGCATCATGAGTTCTTGCCACAGGGTAGAACGGTCAATAAGGAATATTACCTGCAAGTTATGCGTAATTTGCGCGAAGCAATCCGCCAGAAACGACCGGATTTGTGGAAGAACAAAAATTGGCTTTTGCACCATGATAACGCCTCTGCTCACACATCGTTGTTGTGCGCGAATTTTTGGCCAAAAACAACACACTAATGATGCAGCAGCCACCATATTCCCTAGATCTGGCCCCCTGTGACTTTTTCTTGTTCCCGAAACTGAGAGGCACATGAAAGGACGACGCTACGCTACGATTGAGGAGATAAAGACGACATTGAAGGAGGAGCTGAACAAGATCACAAAAAGTGATTTTTTGAAGTGTTTCGAGGATTGGAAAAACGTTGGCACAAGTGTATAATATCTGATGGGGATTACTTTGAAGAAGACAAAATAGATAGTCATGAATATATAAATAAGTTTTGAAAAAACACAAAATTCGCGATACTTTTTGAACAGACCTCGTATTTGGAAACTGGGAACAGGAGTTTTAAGACCATACGAAAAATTTACGCAAGTTAGGTATAAGCAGAAATGCGTCAGCTAAACACACAATACACACACTTATGTACATATGTTTTATTAATTTTCATATGCAAATCAAAATAATTAAAAAAATCTGAGAACTTGAGAATTTTTCAAATTACCCGAATATTTACATAGCACTAATAACTATTAGGTGTAAAACTTAATTCTCGGCTCTTCTTCAATAAATCCAACTGCAGTCATTATCTGTAAAAATTGTTCTAGATTTGATAAATACAATTGATTATTTTAAAGGACGGCAATGTTCCAAATAATACAAATAACAGAAACAAAACAAAATAAAAAATCGTTTCGGAGGCAAATTCTAAACGAGGAGCGCAGAAAAGCAAGGCGCAGTTAAAAGAGAACTGCCTATGTTTCAGATAACAAATTCTAATATTTTTGCGATATTCATGATAGAATTATCAAATGAATATTTAAAAAAATATTTGCCACTCCAATTTCTGTATAAACCTGTTTCATGCGTTTAATTTCCATTTGAATTTTAATGTACTATATTTTCTTTATATATGTAATGCAAAAGTAAATGTATAAATTTGAACTATTAAACATTATTCTGAAATTTAAGCTTTCGCGGTGTAGACAAATATTCGATGTGGATTTCGAGTTTGCACCGCATGGTTTCGAGAATTTGTATGCGATGTTTAGTGAAACAGTTTCAGGTCGATCTTTACTTTGAAGAAGTGAACTGAAACATTACGTAACGTTCAATTGTTACCGTTTGATCTGATACAAGGAGCTCATAATAAGTACTCCATGTTCATCTCACCGTATGCGGAAGAATAGCTTTTTGTTATATTAAGTTTTTGTGTTGAAGTCGTCAGTTGCTTATCATTCACACACGATTTTTTTACTTAGAATTATCATATAAAAATTTCATAGTAAATCGTTTTTTCGTTGTCTGTCACGATTTGCTACAAGAAACTTTTTCTTCATTGT
>NW_014557528.1:0-1474 GCF_001313825.1 Dinoponera quadriceps | reverse complement strand
GCTCCAATATGGGTGGCAATTATCAGAAGTCTGGTGAGGTGAGATTTCGGCGGCAGTATCACAAACTGGCGACAGTCCCAGTCCAACTCAGCAAGACGTAGTCTGCTCCCAAATCGAAGTAAACAGGTCTCGTCCAGGTATGGGTTTAGGCCCACAAGGGAACTGCGATTACGGATGGAGTCTCCCTTGGATAAAGCACACATCTCATCTCCATATGCCACTCGTTGTTCCAATCTGATCCAGAGATTCCTTGCCGCAAGAATCTCTTCAAGAACCAAAGGTCCCTTCACACGTTCCGCATAACTGTGTTTACACCGCAACACCCACGCAGTTGTCTGTAGTAATCGGCGAAGAATACAGAAACGAGCCAGCAATTTGTTTGCATTTACCCTGGTTATTTCATGCAGCATCCGACGTTGCTCTGGTAGATCACTCTCAGTGGGCACGTCCATGTCGTCATTGACTAACAGCTCAGGGTTCTTCAGGGAGTCCGGGACGCTTCACCAAAGCGGGTGTCGAGAGAGGTCCGTGGAAGCCACTCCCCACGACGCGCAGTCAGCCGTTGCTCTCACTCCTTACATAGCACAAGCATACCTCAGGCAAAGTGCGATAAATCTCAGCAACTCTGTTCGCAACAAACGTAGTCCATCTAGCAGGGTGTCCACGAATCCAAGCAAGAGTGACAGTAGAATCACACCACAGATGAATTGGAACTGATGACAACTTCAACTGCTCCCTCAAATGAGCTGCCAGCCGCACAAGCAATACGGCTGCACAAAGTTCTAAACGAGGCAGAGATATGGGTTTGAGGGAGGCCACTCTGGTTTTGGCCAGCGCCAACGAGACCCTTGTTGATCCTTCATCCAGTGAAGCACTCCTGATGCACATTACAGCTGCATAGGCTGTCTTGGATGAGTCGGCGAATCCATGGAGCTCTAAGGTAGATGGGTCAGACGCCATCACCCCCAAACATTGCCCGACTGTAAGCTGCTCCAAGCTGCAGAAAGCTCATACTTGAAGTCTCGCCACTTTGTCGCTTCTTGTTGAGGAAGAGCGTCGTGCCAAGAGAGCCTCTCTAGCCAGGTCTTCTAGATGAATATTTTGGCGCGGACGATGACGGGTGCCAACCAGCCCAGAAGGTCGAAGAGTTCAGCCATCCTAAATAATACGGTGCATCTGGTTGTCTGTCCATTCACCGGCCTGCGAAATCTGTAAACAAAAGAATCGGTCTCGGGATGCCAGCAAAGGCCCAGGTAGCCTGAGGACTTACGAGGGCGGTTCAATAAGTACCCGTGTTAGAAATGAAGACACCATTTTTTCAAAAAATTTTTTTTCATTTTTCAACATAGTCCCCTTTTAGAAAGATACACTTCTCCCAACGTTCCTGCCATTTTTTTAATTCCTCCAAAAAATAGGATTTGTCGAACTCTCCAAAATACGCCTCTGTCTCGGCGATGACTTCCTCGTTTGAGCT
>NW_014557527.1:0-276 GCF_001313825.1 Dinoponera quadriceps | reverse complement strand
GCACCTCTCAAGACTAAGAGTGGAAAGGAAGTAGAACGATGCTTTCGCACAGATAATTCGAAATAATGGCAGATGCTCGAAGAACCTCCAAACCTATCAGGGCAAGGAATTTTACAACGCTGATGTGCAGAAACTCACAAAGAAACACAACGTTAATCATTACTCGACGTACTCCGTCATGAAGGCATCTGTCGTGGAACGATTCAATCGCATGTTGAAGAACGACATGTGGAAAATGTTTACACTCCGAGGAACATACAAATGGATCGACATCTT
>NW_014557526.1:0-1138 GCF_001313825.1 Dinoponera quadriceps | reverse complement strand
TGTGCTTCAGCTGCAGATTTCTTCTGAATAAAATAGTGCAATAAAATTCCTCGCAAAAACGGTTTATTTGGCACGAAATTTGACTTGTTTTACGCTACAAAAGGAAAATGTTCTTTATAGGTTAATGGAAAGACACGCACTGATTTTAAACATAGGTTATAGAACTTCAATATAGATGCGTCATCATCTTGAATTATACACAGAAAATTTTTATACCGCCATCTGATGGTGAAACGGCGAGAACTTATTCACACTTCCAATATTGTTGGGATAGTAATATAATAATTGGGTAAAATATTAAATAAAAATAATGTAATAAAATAAGTTCATATTCTCATATACATTAACGTGCATACATACAAATAATAAATGGCAAATAACAAATAACGCAAATAATATAAATAATACGCGAATAATATAAATAACGAATAATGAATGATGTAAATAATAAATAACATTTTATTTATAAATAACACACTAAATAAAAATTTATTAAAATATTGTCCAATTCTGTTTATAAATATTATGTCTCTCTTCTTTCTTTCTAATGTAAAATATTACATCATATATTTGTAAGAATTATGTTCTTATAAGTTTAGTGATGTCGTATTTTCACTTTTCTTATAGTCAATTGCGCTTATTTATTTGTATGAAAGGAAATTTGATGATGTTACACAACTGAACTCCTGGGAATTAATTATATATTGCAATTATGTATTATAAGATAATTTTCTCCAAATTCTGATTAACACTAGAACCATAGCTGAGTTGTCGTTTCTTACCCATTTATAGTTTTATTTCTTCCCCACTTCTTTGGATTTGCATCACTAGGAAGCCTTCTTTATTATAAAACAATTAAACAGTATCATAAAATTCAAAAAATTTCACAACTAATTACAAAAAAAAGATGGGTAAATAATGATCCATTTGTCGTTCTAGTGTTAAGCTAATCGATGGGTTAATAACCGATAGTTTATTATTAACACAAGTAAGAATCTCGTGTTTTTTTTTATATCTTATAATTAAAATAATTGTCAGTCAAGTATTAATTGTTTTACTTTACTAACATACATCGAATTATACTAATATTTTAGACTTTTGTAATGTGGAAAAATGCTTGGTTTGATTTCTGTCCGCT
>NW_014557525.1:0-771 GCF_001313825.1 Dinoponera quadriceps | reverse complement strand
CGCGGCAGCGAACCCATCTCCGCTAGCTCAGGTTTATCTCTCTAAAAGCAAGTCGAATCCCTTACTATTCCTCGTGATAGAGCGTCGTGATTCCCGCACGTTCTTCCTCGATTCCGCGGACACGTCGGAGAGGAGCCGGGAGAGGTAATAATTTAGAGACCGATTAACAGTATATAACAACACTTTAATTCTGTTGGACTTTAAGGCCAATCATTATTTAATCCTACTGATAATCGACTATACGGTGTGAAATTGAAATAACTCATTAGTTAGCTTGTGTCCTTCAATTACAGGCAACTAAATTCAATACCACGGGAGATTCTGTAACGCGATCAAAAGAAAGCGATCTCTCGTCTGAGAAGTTCCGCGAGATGCTTTATGCGGCGGATCTGAGCCGCTCGACGGCAGCTATAGTACGCACATCGTGTTAACGAAAAAGCTCTCTTGCCCGGCGTCGTTACGCGAATCTCGCCGGGTTTTCCGTTGGGCGCCAGCCGGGTCTTTCCCGACAGTAGTTACTGTTTCCGGACGATCACATACAGTCCGAACTAGCTCTTCGCCAGAAGCAGTTTCTGCGAACAAACATACGAGCTCCTGACACGGCTGAATATACAATATACATTGCAATCCCGACAATAAATTACGAGGACTGTGCGACCGGCAACTAGAGAAGGCAACCGAGTCTCGCGCCCGAGTCTCCGGGATTCCTACACTCGAAATTTTCTCAAGCACGGCCCTTGTCGCCCTGCGACACGGCCTCAAAATCTCGTA
>NW_014557524.1:0-800 GCF_001313825.1 Dinoponera quadriceps | reverse complement strand
CATTGGTGCCTCGATGCATTTGCATAATGCAATGAATTTGTGAATGAATAAGATATTTGTTGATGCATTTGCATAATGCAATAAATTTGTGAATGAATAAGATATTTGTTTAAGGTTCCTCTATGTTTGTTTATAGCGATTACTCCCACATGCCATTCTACATATAAAAATATTAAATTGATGATATCGAGAAAGAAATACTTATGAGATATTTCACATCTTCTAGTGAAAAATATCATAGAAAAAACTAATATAATTTGTGAAGTAATCATATTTACATGACCTTACTCTAGTACTTTTATACGAGGTCTGTTCAAAAAGTACTGCGAATTTTGAATTTCCGCGGGTTACGTATATTCGATTTTCGATTTTTTGTGGCGTTATGTTGGTACTCATGCCCCTCACTTATGCTGACAAGTTCGGCCATTTTGAATATTCAGTTTATCTTTGACAGCTGTTTTGCTTGGACGTGTTTTGGCTCGTCTTCGATTTTTGCTTATTCCAAAAAATGGATCAAAGAATCTGTATCAAATTTTGTATGAAAAACAAAATTAAGTGCGCGGACACATTTCGATTGTTGACTGTGGCATATGGTAAAGCTACCTTGGATCGAAGCAACGTTTATCGGTGGTACAAAATGTTCTCAAAGGGCCGAGAAGATGTGAACGACGAAGAACGTACCGGACACCCGAGCACGTCAACAACAGACGAAAACATTGATGAAGTGAAGAAAATAGTATTGGCCAATCGTCGAATCACCGTTAGAGAAGTTGCTGAGGACCTAAACATATCGATTGGCT
>NW_014557523.1:1926-2205 GCF_001313825.1 Dinoponera quadriceps | reverse complement strand
AGTTATAGCTTGTCCTTGTGCAACACCAATCTGTGATGTGAGCTCCTCTGTCCTAATATTTGAAGGTAATCCAGAAGGATCACTTTCAATAATATCCTCTACCATAGTCTCCGCAATCTTAGTCAGTCGTATAAATTCTTGGTGACAATGTTATGAGTAAATAAAACAATGTTGGCATGGAGTAAAAAGTAACACAAGTAGGTAGTAAGTTGTGTCAAGATATTAACTCCTTTCCAATTAATTCAACATTCCACGTTTCTCCATAAAATGTAATTTAGC
>NW_014557523.1:1542-1769 GCF_001313825.1 Dinoponera quadriceps | reverse complement strand
TATGGTGAAACAAAAATTATATTATTAAAACGATTGATCAATTCAAATAGACCAAGATATATTTCATAAAACGATAAATTATAAAGATTATCTCCACTACTGCAAGTTTTAGCAATTCTCCATGATTTAAGAATAAAGTTGGAGTTTGACTTTGTGCAAATGCAATTCGTGATGTCACAGTTCTTTGATCATAACAACTGAGGATAATCCAAAGCAGAGTGCATCAA
>NW_014557523.1:0-1523 GCF_001313825.1 Dinoponera quadriceps | reverse complement strand
AGTTTGTCCTTGTGCAAATGCAATTCGTGATGTCACAGTTCTTTGATCATAACAACTGAGAAAAATCCAAAGCAGAGTGCATCAATTGCTACCTTAGCCAGTCCTAACAATTCTTGATGTTGCGCCTAGTTTCAGACATTGCTTTATCAGGATACAATTCTTGTCAAGTATCTCTTAATACATCTTTTAATTAAGAGTTTTCCACAACATTATACGGTATACGATGCTTATATATTTATCTCTGTCTCCCAGGTGAAAGTGATAATTAAATTTGAGGTATGTTAACAAAGTTATTCACTGTCTTTTAAGAGGTTTGCTTTTGTTAAAATACTGCCGTATTACACGTGTCTAGTTTACAGACAGTTTTATATTTTTCATGATATTCGCGATGCAGCTACATTCTCACACAGCGTCTGTAACATGAGGAAGCTCAAGAAATATCAACATGAGAGAGCGACACTGCCGTTCAATGTTAGAACTTCTATGTGTCAGTCTTTGTCGGTAAGAATGGATAACACAATAACAACTGATCAATAGTGGATAAATTAAATTTCTCGAGGTCGATAAGTTTTCGAGAATCGATAAGTAACCCCAGTCGATAAGATACCGGAGAGCCGTAAGTTACCAGAGTCGATAAGTTCCCGGAGAGCGGTAAGTAACCATAGTCGATAAGTTTCCGGAAAGCGGTGAGTTAGCGGGGTCGATAAGTTTCCGGAGAGCGGTAAGTTACCAGAGTCGATATGCTCCCTGTGATCGGGACGTTTCCCGGGGACGGTATGTATCTTTATTGCACATCGCTGAAGAAGAGTGGGGATGAAAGATTTTTGCATAGATTCAAATAAGGATGGTACTTCCGACTTACCCAATGCAAATAAATCATACTGTTTTCTCGAAGCAATCGATGTCATTGACATGCATTACGAAGGGCTGAGTAACCTGTGTAATCTCATAAATTTCAAGTGGCTTAGTATTAAGTATGGCTAAAATATCTATGACTATGACTTTGAAAAAATATCAGCAGAGCTTCGGGAGTAATTTGGCATCTCAGGCTGTTAAAAAATTACTGAGAGAGAATTGGAGAGACACTGTACAAAATGTTTAATGTGAAGAAATTGATTGTTATAAATCACAACAAATCTGCTGCGCCAGAGGTAACTTGTATGATGTTAGAAGATTTTGTGCATGGCTTGGAGAACACTTGGAAATATCGAATAATATTAAGTAAGATTACAGTATGTAATAAAAGTTTCACAGAAATATTCATCTATATTTATATGTAATACATACTATTTTTGTAATTTCAACTTTGTTGCAAATCATCTGTCATTATTGGAAAATTATAGTAAATAAGATATTATGTAATAAAAGTCACAATTTTTTTAATGATATTAACTTCTTCCCAATTAATTTTTTTTCTCGACGTTTCATCATAAAATATACTTCAATTTGTAATAACACATATCATAATATTTTCATCGTTACAAATAATATGTTTGAAACAAGTTTAATATGTTTGAAACAAA
>NW_014557522.1:1348-1615 GCF_001313825.1 Dinoponera quadriceps | reverse complement strand
TATAATACAAATATGGTGCAGTACTTACAAATAGATGTGAATTTTTCGGAGAGATATTTACCACAAGTTGTAATCTAACTAAAGGAGACTCACAATTAATAATACTTTCTTAATATTTCCAAGGTTTTCACAAGTCAGTCATTCAACCTTCTAATGTCATACACGTTTGCAGAAAAACAGAAGATTTTTTGTAATTTGTAACTATCAATTTCTTCTGAATAATCATTCTATACCATACCTCATTAATCCTTTCTGTCATTTTCGCAC
>NW_014557522.1:0-1332 GCF_001313825.1 Dinoponera quadriceps | reverse complement strand
AGAGAATCGTCGGGAAAGAGAATTAATTGGTAAAAAGTTAATATCTAACAAAAAATGTTACACTATATTACGTAATGTTTTATTTGTTTTAATATGCAAATAATGAGATTAAATTCCCTGCGTCGGTAGAATTTATAATACAAATATGGTGCAGTACTTACAAATAGATGTGAATTTTTCGGAGAGATATTTACCACAAGTTGTAATCTAACTAAAGGAGACTCACAATTAATAATACTTTCTTAATATTTCCAAGGTTTTCACAAGTCAGTCATTCAACCTTCTAATGTCATACACGTTTGCAGAAAAACAGAAGATTTTTTGTAATTTGTAACTATCAATTTCTTCTGAATAATCATTCTATACCATACCTCATTAATCCTTTCTGTCATTTTCGCACCGCCTGAAATGTCATAGTATTTCTGCTTCGATTTTGTCTAAGTAGGAATTGTTATTTTTACCTCGTTTGTTGTCATTCCACATGAGATTTATGAGATGATTCAGGTTACTCATACTTTCGTAATGCAGGTTTCAAACCCATTGACATCTATCTATCTTATGAAGAATACACTATGTTTCATATACAGGGTCATCGAAAAGTATTTCATCCCCCTAGTATCTTCAATTAGAATTCATTTTGGAGAAAATGTCTAGGAACAAAGTTGTATGGTTTCAAGTCTGGAGTAAGATGATGACCTTGATTTTGGCTTCGACCATGTTTTTCAAGGACATTTCAAGGTCAACTTTATTTTTTTTAATCGAATTCCCTACATTTTATTGCATATCCTTATAGCTTATATCGAGAGCTTTCCAAAGCACTATTATAAACTATTTTTTCATTAAGTGCTTTTTCAGTTATAAAGGTTAACAATTTGTTAAGTCGCGTGTGATTCCGGCCAGTTAATGAAGATCTTTGGGACAATCAATTGAAGCGCAAAGGCTTCTTTTGTTACAGAAACAATTTTTCTTACCAATAGCACATAAATTTTTCGTAAATATTANTTTCAGTTACTCAACGAGCTTTTTGCTAATGCTGGTTGAAATAAACAAATCGATAGTTGGACCAACACTTACTAATTAGTATTTTTCTCTACTTAATTACTGAGATCAATTTCCTATGACTTACCTGATTAATTCTTCTTTGCTCTAATTACGAATGGCGGAGCTTTCTAAAACAGATCGAATAACTCTGTTAATGATGCGAGGATGGGGAGATCAACAAAGAGGTTATAATACGGTAACGCGATTATTTAATGAAAATTTTCGGTATGAAAATAATAGGGTCTCTAAAAGTACTGTAATCCGTACAATTCAACGTTTCGAGGACATTGG
>NW_014557521.1:0-928 GCF_001313825.1 Dinoponera quadriceps | reverse complement strand
ATTACCTAGAAGAACATGTTTCGAACATCAACTCCAAGAGCTCTCATCAAATAACCATCTCAGCCATGTCTCTGCGTTAAAGCATCCTTCAAACAATTTGGTCCTATTGGTCGGAACTTGAAGCTGTGGATTTTAAATTAAATTTACACAGCAACGCAAAATTGAATTAGAACTTAGTTATAACTCATGTAAAATGAATAGCAACTGCCATGTAAACAAGTTTTAGGAATATTATAAGAGCACCATAAGATTTCAATAAATAATTTAAACGAAGAGGAGAAACAACGAATAAGTGACATACGTACAAATATCGTACAAACGATATATTACATTGTGTTAGAATATCAATAGTTATAACAGTGATGTACCGTTTGCGCAACATTTTATACATCCTTTGCTTATTTGTACTATTCTTTTCTTTAACAATTCATTGAAACCCTTTTGTTACGTCCTGGGTACCTCGCGAACAATGAATTCCTTTTTTACTATTGGGAAACAGATAGATTTGGGCAAGCGCTATTGTAAAATGGATAAGATTACACGCCGCCAAATGCGTTATGTATTGTTTCTCAACGCGTATATCACCTTTTACGCTTTCACATATGATAGGCCGGATTAAAAACTTTCGATGGGATTAGGATCTTGGGATCGTTTACGACATCCGGATAATGTTAGGAGTTTAACATGGTATCCGTTTTCCAACCTTCCATATCCATGAAAACTGCCTTCATTGGCGATCGTCATTTGCAACTCCCCAAAATTTTCCTTATAAAAACCTCACTCTCTGCCCACCCTAGAGTCATTTTTTTTTCTTCTTCTGCTGCCAAGTAACGCGCTGTCCAAGTCGGGATCTCTTAAATGAACTATTTCTTCCGATATTACGGAATCCCAGAAATCTGGTACACCACGATCAACAAACCCATGTTCT
>NW_014557520.1:0-6626 GCF_001313825.1 Dinoponera quadriceps | reverse complement strand
CGAAAGTAACTAAATTCCAGAATCATTCTCTGAAGCGTAGGGTATGATGGAAATGTATCGCTCGAATTGTATGCTCGAAACATATTTCCAACGCCTTGTATGCTTTGCAAACATTTTTTCATGTAAGATTATTTTTTCAATACTGATGAATACAAATTTCGTTGACATCAACGATACTTAATGTTACTAGTGACAATATCATATCACCCGTACCTACTCTGCGGCGCTGCGCGTCGATGGTAAACAAATGATCGTGTTTATTATTTACCTTATTGCGAGTCACCAACATTTTTCTCAACTCTTTTATTCGAAATTTAATAAGAAATCGAAATATCTAAACATTATTGTCGTAACATATTGAGAAGTACATGTAATCTCCAATCGTTTATGATCGTATCATATCACCCGACTGTTATATATTATGAATTATTTGTAATCAGGACATATTAAAAAAACGCGTGGCGTCCTAAATTGCATATGAATGAATTGTTGGCGCATGGTTTAAGGCCTTTCCAAAATAAAATAAATAATTCATAAGATATTCATATATCAAGAACACAATCTGATACAACTCGATGTGTTTGAGTGGTCCTCCCAAATTTCTAGGGATGTTTAAATAGGCAATTCGCTAATCACATTAATTTGGCGTTTTCCGCACAAGTTAGCCCTCAGTGAAGAAGATTTCATCACATTTGAATTCCGCGTGACATATTTGCAGCCGCGTTGCTTCAAAATAGTATTGTTTGTAGTACGCAAAGTAACTATATAGTCGAATAATAACGTAGTTATTTACCTATTGCGAGTTACCAAAATTTTTTCACTCATTTATTCGAAATTGAATAAGGAATCGAAATATCTAAGCATTATTGTCGTAACTGATTGAGAAGTACATGTAATCTCTAATCGTTTACAATAGGCTCCGCTGCGGCGCTGCGCGTCGATGGTAAACAAATGATCGTTGTTATTTACCTATTGCGAGTTACCAACATTTTTATTCACTAATTTATTCGAAATTTAATAAGGAATCGAAATATCTAAGCATTATTGTTGTAACTGATTGAGAAGTACATGTAATCTATAATCGTTTACGATCGCCTCCGGTGCGGCGCTGCGCGTCGTTGGTAAACAAATGATCGTTGTTATTTACCTATTGCGAGTAACCAACATTCTTCTTCACTAACTTATTCGAAATTTAATAAGGAATCGAAATATACAAACGTTATTGTCGTAACTGATTGAGAAGTACATGTAATCTCTAAACGTTTACGATCGCTTCTGCTGCGGCGCTGAGCGTCGATGGTAAACAAATGATCGTTGTTATTATATACTTTATTGCGAGTCACTAACATTTTTCTTTAATCATTTATTCGAAATTTAATAAGGGATAGAAATATCTAAACATTATTATCGTAACTGATTGAGAAGTACATGTAATCATCAATCGTTTATGATCGCCTCCGCTGCCGCGCTGCGCGTCAATGGTAAATAAATGATCGTTGTTATTATTTACCTTATTGCGAGTCACCAACATTTTTCTTCAATCATTTATTCGAAATTTAATAAGGAATCGAAATATCTAAACATTATTGTCGAAACTGATTGAGAAGTACATGTAGTCTCCAATCGTTTATGATCGCCTCCGCTGCGGCGCTGCGCGTGGATGATAAAAAATTATCGTTGTTATTATTTACCTTATTGCGAGTCACCAACATTTTTCTTCACTCATTTATTCGAAATTTAGTAAGGAATCGAAATATCTAAACATTATTGTCGTAACTGGTTGAAAAGTACATGTAATCTCCAATTGTTTATGATCGCTTACGCTGCGGCGCTAAGCGTCGATGGTAAACAAATGATCGTTGTTACTATTTACCTTATGGCGAGTCACCAACATTTTCCTTCACTTTTTTATTCGAAATTTAATAAGGAATCGAAATATCAAAATATTATTGGCTTAATGATTGAGAAGTAGATGTAATTTCCAATCGTTTCTGATCGCCCCCGCTGCGGCGCTGCGCGTCGATGGTAAACAAATAACTGTTGTTATTTACCTTTTTCGAGTTAACACCATTTTTCTACACTAGTTTATTTGAAATTTAATAAGGAATCGAAATATTTAAGCGTTATTGTTGTAACTGATTGAGAAGTACATGTAATCTCCAATCGTTTATGATCGCCTCCGCTGCGGCGCTGCGCGTCGATGGTAAGCAAATGATCGTTGTTATTATTTACCTTATTGCGAGTCACCAACACTTTTCTCACACATTTATTCGAAATTTAATAAAGAAGCGAAATAACTAAACGTTATTGTCGTAACTGATTGAGAAGTACATGTAATCTCAAATCGTTTATGTTCCCCTACTATGCGGCGCTGCGCGTCGATGGTAAACAAATGATCGTTATTATTATCTATTTTATTGCGTGTCACCAACATTTTTCTTCACTTAATTATTCGAAATTTAATAAGGAATCGATGTATTAAAACATTATTGTTAAACTGATTGAGAAATATATGTAATCTCCAATCGTTTATGATCGCCTTCGCTGCGGCGCTGAGCGTTGATGGTAAAAAAATGATAGTTGTTATTATTTACCTTATTGCGAGTCACCAACATTACTCTTCACTCATTTATTAAATATTTAAAAGAAATCGATATATTTAAACATTATTGTCGTAAATGATTGAGAAGTACATGTAATCTTCAATCGTTTATAATCGCCTCACCAGCGGCGCTGCGCGTGGAACGTAAAAAAATGATTGTTGTTATTATTTATCTATTGCGAGTTACCAACAATTTCCTTCACTCGTTTATTCGAAATTTAATAAGGATTCAAAATATCTAAACATTATTGTCGTATCTTATTGAGACGTAAATGTAATCTCCAAACGTTTATAATCGCCTCCGCTGCAGCTCTGCGCATCGATGTTAAACAAATGATCGATGTTATTATTTACCTTATTGAGAGTCACGAACGTTCTTCTTCACTCATTTATTCGAAAATTAATAAGGAATAGAAATATCTAAATATTATTGTCGTAAACGATTAAAAGTGCATGCAATCTCCAATCGTTTATGGTCGCCTCCTCTTCGGCGCTGCGCGTCGTTGGTAAAAAAATTTTCCTTGTTATTATTTACCTTATTTCGGGCCACCAACATTTTTCTTCATTCATTTATTCGAAATTTAATAAGGAATCGAAATATATAAATCAGCGCCGGAGCGGAGGCGATCATAAACGACTGGACGTTACATGTATTTCACAATCAGTTACAATATTAATGTTTAGATATTTCGATTCCTTATTAAATTTCGAATTAATTAGTGAAGAAAAATGATGGTGACTCGCAATAAAGTAAATAACAACAACGATCATTTTTTACCATCGACGCGCTGCGCCGCAGCGCAGGCGATCGTAAACGATTGGAGATTACATATACTTCTCAATCAGTTACGTCAATAATTTTTGAAATTTCGATTCCTTATTAAATTTCGAATAAATGAGTTTAGAAAAATGTTGGTGACTCGCAATAAGGTAAATAATAACAACGATCATTTGTTTCTGATTGACGTGCAGCCCCGCAGCGGAAGCGATCATAAACGTTTGGAGATTACATGTATTTTTCAATCAGTTACGACAATAATGTTTAGATACTTTGGTTCCTTATTAAATTTCGAATAAATGAGTGAAGAAAAATGTTGGTGACTAGCAATAAGGTAAATAATAACAACGATCATTTGTTTACCATCGACGCGCAGCGCCGCAGCGGAGTCGATCATAAACGATTGGAGATTACATTAACTTTTCAATCATTTACGACAATAATGATTAGATTTTTCGGTTCCTTAGTAAATTTCGAATAAATGAGTGAAGAAGAATGTTGGTGACGCGCAATAAGGTAAATAATAACAACGATCATTTGTTTACCAGCGACGCGCAGCGCCACAGCGGAGGCGATTATAAACGATAGGAGATTACAAGTACTTCTAAATCAGATAGGACAAAAATGTTAAATGTTTAGATTCCTTATTAAATTTCGAATAAATGAGTAAAAAAATGTTGTAGATGAAAATAAGGTAAACAATTACAACGATTATTTGTTTACCATCGACGCCCAGCGCCGCAGCGGAGGCGATCATAAACGATTGGAGATTACATATACTTCTCAATCATTTACGACAATAATGTTTAGATATTACGATTCCTTATTAAATTTCAAATAAATGAGTGAAGAAAAATGTTGGTGACTTGCATTAAGGTAAATAATAACAACGATCATTTGCTTACCATCGACGCGCAGCGCCGCAGCGGAGGCGATCATAAACGATTGGAGATTACGTATACTTTTCAATCAGTTACCACCATAATATTTAGATATGTCGATTCCTTAAGAAATTTCGAATAAATGAGTGAAAAAAAATGTTGGTGACTCGCAATAAAATAAATAATAACAACGATCATTTTTTTACCAACTACGCGCAGTGCCGCAGCGGAGGCGATCATAAACGATTGGAGATTACGTGTACTTCTCAATTAGTTACGACAATAATGTTTATATATCTCGATTCCTTATTAAATTTCAAATAAATGAGTGAGGAAAACTGTTGGTAACTCGTAATATGTAAAAAACAACGATTATTTGTTTACCATCGGCGCGCAGCGCCACAGCGGAGACGATCATAAACTATTGGAGATTACATGTACTTCTCAATCAGTTACGACAATCATTTTTAAATATTCGACTCCTTATAACATTTCGAGTAATTGAGTGAAGAAAAAAGTTGGTTACTCGCAATAAGGTAAATAATAACAACGATCATTTGATTACCATCGACGCGCAGCGCCGCAGCGGGGGCGATCATAAACGATTGGAGATTACGTGTACTTCTCAATTAGTTACGACAATAATGTTTATATATCTCGATTCCTTATTAAATTTCAAATAAATGAGTGAGGAAAACTGTTGGTAACTCGTAATATGTAAAAAACAACGATTATTTGTTTACCATCGGCGCGCAGCGCCACAGCGGAGACGATCATAAACTATTGGAGATTACATGTACTTCTCAATCAGTTACGACAATCATTTTTAAATATTCGACTCCTTATAACATTTCGAGTAATTGAGTGAAGAAAAAAGTTGGTTACTCGCAATAAGGTAAATAATAACAACGATCATTTGATTACCATCGACGCGCAGCGCCGCAGCGGGGGCGATCCTAAACGATTGGAGATTACATGTACTTCTCAATTAGTTACGACAATAATGTTTATATATCTCGATTCCTTATTAAATTTCAAATAAATGAGTGAAGAAAAATGTTGGTGACTCGCAATAAAGTAAATAATATCAACTATCATTTGTTCACCATCAACGCGCAGCGCCGCAGCGGAGGCGATCATTAACGATTGGAGATTACATGTATTTCTCAATCAGTTACGACAATAATATTTAGATATTTCGATTCTTTATTAAATTTCGAAAAAAGGTGAAGAAAAATGTTGGTGACTCGCAATAAGGTAAATAATAACAATGATCATTTGTTTACCATCGACGCGCAGCGCCGCAGCAGAGGCGATCATGAACGATTGGAGATTACATGTACTTTTCAGTCAGTTACAAAAATAATGTTTAGATATTTCGATTCCTTATAAATTTCGAATAAATGTGTGAAGATAAATGTTGTGACTCGCAGTAAGGTAAATAATAACAATGATCATTCGTTTACCATCGACGGGCAGCCCCGCAGCGGAGGTGTTCGTAAACGATTAGAGATTACATGTACTTCTTAATCAGATACGACAATAATGTTTAGATATTTTGATTCTTTATTAAATTTTGAATAAATGAATGATTTACCATGTTGGTGACTCGCACTAAGGTAAATAATAACAACCATCATTAGTTTACTATCGACGCGCAGCGCCGCAGCGGAGGCGATAATAGACGATTGGAGATTACATGTACTTCTCAATCAGTTACGACAATAATGTTTAGATATTTCGATTTCTTATTAAATTTCGAATAAATGTGTGAAAAAAAATGTTAGTGACTCGCAATAAGGTAAATAATAACCAAGATCATTTGTTTACCATCGACGCGCATCGCCGCAGCTGAGGCGATCATAAACGATTGGAGGTTACATGTACTTCTCAATCAGTTACGACAATAATATTTAGATATTTCGATTCCTTATTAAATTTCGAATAAATGAGTGAAAAAAAATGTTGGTGACTCTCAATAAGGTAAATAATAACAACGATCATTTGTTTACCATCAACGCGCAGCGCCGCAGCGGAAGCGATCATAAACGATTGGAGATTACATGTACTTCTGAATCAGTTACGACAATAATGTTTAGATATTTCGATCAAGGCACAGAAAGCTAATCACCACTACCACCAAGGACGACCTTACATTACCAAAAACACTCCGAATCAAAAAGGCACGGTAAGTGTTGGATCACCGCTCTGTTGACGTGCATGCTACGGTAGACGAAAACGGCCTCCCGAGCACTTTTACGGGGTAAGGCTCTTATATACCCGGCGACGAGAGTCCGGCGCACGCGAGACCGCCTCGGAGTGCTGCAACGTGACGTTCGAGCCTCGCTCGATCCGCAACACTCGT
>NW_014557519.1:0-1062 GCF_001313825.1 Dinoponera quadriceps | reverse complement strand
TAAAAGCGAATCCTCGTCGCTATTCATCGGTGCAATCCAATGGAATCCATTTAAATCAACAAGCAAGGTCGTATCACGACGATTAATAAGCGTCAAAACTTGCAAAAAATGCAAAAATATTAAAAAATATTTAAAAAATTGCACTGAATTATGCGCATGAAAAAAAGAAAATGATTTCATTCAATGACTAAGTTTTTCTATACNTTTTTTATACATATAATTATAATAATAACACTAATTTTATTTTTGTTTTTTTACAGACGCTGAGCTCGTCGGAGATCGTCGATCTCAAGTACAAAAACGGAGTAGCCATACTCATGATCAACGAAGTATTTCCCGAGGACAAAGGCGAGTACACGTGTCTGGCGACTAACAGCATCGGCAGTGATACGACATTCTGCAAACTGACCGTCAAAGGTAAAAATATTCCAAATTTTATCGACATTTTTACCTAGAAAGTTCAATTTTTATCTATCTCTAGATGAATATTTTATATCAATTTTTATCTATCAATTTGATCTTTCGTCCAATATAGTTTAATTCAATTTAATTTTTTACAATTAAATCGGCTTCTCCATTTAATTTCATTTCTCTTTAATTTTATTGATATTTTATTATTATTTTAGTTTTATTGTTATATTATTTTATTGTGAGTTTTGTTACGAAAGGGATTTTTAAGATTTAAACGATTTTTTACTGAGGAAAGTCGCGGTAGAACTATTGTCGACAACTTCGATATGTTCTTTTTTCAGCCGTGGAGAACGCCGCCGCGAAGAAAAAGAGCGATGACAAATCGCCGAAGATCGTGGATCACCTGACGAGCATGTATGTGAAGGACGGCGAGGCAGTGACGCTCAGCTGCCGAATAATCGGGGCTAAGAAATTCAACGTAGTGTGGCTGCACAACAACAAGGAGATCAAGACCAGCAAAGACTTCCAATACACCAGCGAGGCTAACATTTACAAACTGGTCATCGCCGAGAATTCCCCGAGGATTCCGGCACTTACACGTGCGAAGCGTTCAACGATGCAGGAGAGAGCTACTCGTCGTGCACGTTAAGC
>NW_014557518.1:0-523 GCF_001313825.1 Dinoponera quadriceps | reverse complement strand
CACGATAACCCGGGCGATTCGAGTCACGGAACCGCGTGTGCCTTACCGACGGTTTCTCACACGGTCAAACCGCCGAGCTCTTCCTTACCGACATACGCTAGTCGCTCGCAGCTCGCTTTTACCAACTCGACGCTACAGCTCTACAGCCAAGCGTATCCCGCCGCTCAAACGCATTTCCTTACCGACTCGGACATCGCCTCGCCTCCGTTACCTGCTCAGCAGCGCTCTTCCAGCGGGGTGGACATCAGACAGCCACCCTTCTGGACATCAAAACCTGAGCTATGGCTCGCTATGTTGGAGGCGCAATTCGTCACATACGGCATTCGAGACCAGCCTTCGCGTTTCCACCATCTGCTGATGCATCTCTCCGAGGACCTCATCACCTTGGACATGGAGAAAGTTATCAATTCGGCTCACCCCGAGTCCATATACTCGGAGGTTAAGGATGTGCTCTTCAAGTCCCATTCGGAGACAGCCGAGCAGAAGGTGCGCAGACTCATTTCTGAGCTGCACTTCGTTAATG
>NW_014557517.1:1039715-1041849 GCF_001313825.1 Dinoponera quadriceps | reverse complement strand
TATATATACACACATATATGATATATGTGCCCAATTAGACGAAATATGTAAGGGGCGTTTTAGGCATGTACATAGTTGCGCTTCATGCAAACTGGCGATAACCGTATTCCGAAGAACTTTCGATCTCTAGATAGTGACTTCATAGCGCGATCATAGACTCACGTGTATCATTTAGAGAAGAGTCCCCTTCTCCTCGCATATAGTAAGCCCTCGTTGTTGGTTATCATTATTATTCCAGAGTCGTTTGTACAGAGAGAGGTATATACGTTTCGTTGAAGATTGCGAGATACATCCGTGACAGGTGCCAATTTACGTAGCGAACGTCTAACGGTACTACTACTATCGTTGTTTGTTGCGCGTGTCCGAACAACGGACAACGCGAATTGTTACTTACGCGCGCTCTCACGACGGAATACAGGTGCGACGGCAGGTGATGCGCGCGTATCTTCGCGCGGGAACGACAGTCCGGGCCAGAAGTTCCCCGTCGTTCCTTTCCTTTCTGTTGCGAGTGAACGAACAACGAGATCTTATTGTATTTAGGATTCGCGTGTGCGTGTGACCGCGATAGGCAACAAATTATCAGATGTGTGTGTAACAGTGTCCAGTGCGCGCTATAATTGCCCTTGTTGTCTCTGATTTCATCCCGTTATTGAAATTGCGTCCCGCGCGATTGCATGCGCTCTGATATCGTTTGAGGAACCCGCTCTCCAGACTTCGTCATGAGAGAGAGAGAGAGAGAGAGAGAGAAAGAGAGAGGAGATCGTTCTTTGAAAAGCCGCGAAAAGAACGTCGCGTTCACACGAGCTTAATTTTTCCAGATTGCTTCCTGCAATTCGCACGTAATTCGCCTTTCGAGATTGCGGGATGTCTTGCGAGACGATCTCCCTCGTAGCTTCCGACGACCTCCGTTTGTCGAAGATACGAATTTCGGTTTCAGGCCGGCTGGCCTACTCCGTCACTTCCAACGACACCTGAGTCGAAATTTTCGTTCCACGTTAAGTCTTCATTGGGTCTTCCACATGGCAAAAAGTTTTGTATTAAATTTCGCACATTTCGCGTGTCCCAAACGGTCCGGTCAGATTTTCCTGTTAATTTAACACAAGGTGAATATGTTGAAAAGTCACGTAAAAAATGAACACGAACCTAATACGTTAATCGACGCTAAAATGTAAAGTGTGTCACTTTAACACGTGTCGAACAGGTACGTTAAATTAACGCACGGAAATGTTAAAATATGTTAGAAATTTAACACCAAAATTTCAACAAGGACTGATTTCAACAAACAAGTGCAAAATGTTTTTTTTTTTACTGTGCATTGCGCTTCCTTGATGTTAGAAGTTGTTCCCATTTCCTGCGCTTGAAGACTCAATACAGAACTGAGTATACTTAATGTAGAACCGAAATTTCGACCCGAGCAGTTTCGTCATCGTTACACTCTCATTGCGCAAATATAACGTAATGTAATGTCGCGCAAAAAACTGCGCCATGACGACATAACGATAAAGGCATTGCCGTGAAGTTACAAAGTTACAAAATACGTCTACTGGAAGCGGGATCCTCCGCTTTTTGCGAAAAGCTTGCCTCGTCGAAGCTTCCTCCTGAGTTTCCGCTCACGAACGGAGAACGTTTCGTAGACTGCGTGAACGTATGCACACGCGTGTGTGATGAACGAGTCCAGTACGTGCTGCGTGTCTTTTTTATATTTACCTCTAATGTCTTTTTTACATGTATATATATACATGACTTATATTACGATTATATTTTATACGTGTGTGATCTGTGCGCGCCGCACTCGATCGCACTCGTCTCGCCTCTCTCCGAGAGAGGAACGGCGCGGATCGCCGTTTGCGTACTTCTTGCTCCAGCTCTCGGTTCGCAAAAACGCAAACGTTTATCTCTCCGCTCTCCGCTCATTAAGCTATGCTTTCGCGCATTATCGACGACCAATTAATAAGAAGAAAAAAAAAGAGAAAATCGGACGGACGGACGGGAGAGGAAGGTGTAAGTCACGGCGGGAGGAGCAAGTGCTTTTTTCAGATGACGATCTTTCACAAATTTTGTATAAACTTATACTATACAATGATATATGTATACACTCTATCTTCCTAATATGATATAATTATATATATATATA
>NW_014557517.1:931199-1039470 GCF_001313825.1 Dinoponera quadriceps | reverse complement strand
TATATATATATATATATATATATATATATATACGGTTACACGCGGAGCCATAATCTGCAACTACGATAGACACGACGTTCCGTTTGCGCGGACCGACCGACAATTATTATGAAAGTTTCATCACGACACTTTGTCCGAAATCTATCTTGTAATGCGAGCGAGCCCCTCGTGCGTAACGTGCCGCGAGCGGAGTGTCCCCCCTCGCGTCGTTTCTGCCGCGCGGAACGAGCTGGTGGTAGAAGAGGTCTCGGTAACGGTCGATCGATCATCGCGACTCGTCGTCGTCGTCGTCTCCCGACGTTGCCGTTACGCGCGAGAACACACGGGCGGTATATACCTTGTATGTGATTCTACATTAAAACAAAACTGTAAGCAAAAGTCAGCTCTATCGCTATTTTAAACTTTCAGAGTTTAATAAAACGTTTTCACTAACAATAAGCTGTCTTGTATGTGTGTGTGTGTGTGAGAATCATTCCCGTTCTGCTGTATTCGCCAAAATCCCAGCATCGAGAGCGCCCACAGAGGAAATAAATTTTGATAGAACGGCAAGTATTTGTCAATGTAGTGACAGCAAAAAAAAAATTGTTTGGACAGCAGAAAGATTTGTTAGAATATTAATTGTCATTCGCTGGATATACGGACAATTAATATCCTTAACGACTCTTTCTGCCGTCCAAACGAATTTTTCGCTGTCTGAGCAAATTTTTTTTACTGCCACTATATTGATATTGAAACATTGCTATTGTAGCAGAATTTGTTTTCTCCGTGCCTATTCGATTCGTACGTCATCGAGGAAGGTACGCGTAAGAAACATTTTGCGCTTGCGTTAAAATCGGTTGTGGCAAAAATTTCTGCGTTAAATTTTCAACGCATCCGTGCGTTAATTTAACATATCGCGTTATCTCAATATTTTCTGTCAAGTTGATATTCAACATGCGCAAGTGTTAAAATAACACATATTGTACTTGAGTGTCGATTAAAATATTACAGATATTAATTTCGCGTTAATTTTTCACGTAATATTCGCGTCGCTCTTCAACGTATTCGCTCTGTGTTAGATTAACGCGAAAATTTGTGTATGGATCGTTTGAGACACGCGAAATGTGTCAAATTTGACGCAAAATTTTTTACCGTGTAGGAAGAACGCGGTATTGGCTTTTCATGATTTTCCGAATCAGAGAATAGAATAATTTTGCAATCGGGACCGCTAACAGTCCGGCAACTTGCGCCACATCTCGGATCGAATTCTCCGAATTTGACGCGATCTCAAGTTTCAGCACGCGTGCTTTCTCATTTCCTGTTTCCCCTCTCCCTTCCGGCAGGATCTTTAGGAGCCCGTGCTCTTGAAGAGTACGTCGCGATCGTTTGTTTTGGAAAAGGCCGGAGGACGTCATCTCGGAAATGGTAAATGCATGCGCGCGCAATGCGAGCTCGACGCACCAGGTGGTCGTCGGTGCGACGATACTTTTAGCACAGGCCTGGTGGGCGGCTGTGTAGGGTAGTTTATCGACCAGGATACGAATCTCAAAAGGTTCAGTAGTCGCGGGACCACCACCCCGTCAAAACGGTTTCAGCTGAGCGTGCTTTACGGGCTTTACGGTGCTCTCATTTCCTCCCACCCCCGCTCGTCGTTCGTTCCGCTTCTTTCGCCTCGCGCTCTTTCTTTTCACCGCTTTCCACCTATCCGGTATTTTCCCAAGTGCAGCAGCAGCAGCAGCAACTCCCCGTGGTGAAACACGACGAAGCTAGGAGGCTCTTCGTAGTCTCTCTCTCTCTCTCTCTCTCTCTCTTTCTCTTACGTTCCAGCAGGATTTCCAGCTAACCAGGTAAGTCGAATACGACGACAAGACAAGACAAGAAGGGTGAAACGAAGGCAATTTCTCCTTTTTTCGCGCAATAACGAACGATTGATCTCTCTCCTCCGCCGGAAAATGCGTTCTCCGGTATCCTCGGTGACATGTATCTCTCTCTCTCTCTCTCTCTCTCTCGCGTAGCAGTCATTGCAAGCTCGTGCTCGGGGAAGCGAGTGAAATTTTCCCCGTAATTTTCCACATTCACGAGCCGCATCCACCTGCAATTTTTCATTTTTCGGAATGCAAATGGTGAGAAAGAGAGAGAGAGAGAGAGAGAAACCCGCACCAACACCGCCAAACATCGCGAGCTCGGTTGCCATCGTTCGTTATTTCCCCGTTGCTCTTCTCTCTCGCGGATGAACAAATATGGGGCAACAGAACGTCTCGTTAGCGGGTAATTCGCCCTACTACGTTTTCGCGTTTAATATTACACCGGTGTGTACAATCATCTCGGTTGGCTGTGTGTTCCCTCCGTGGATGTGCCGCGAGAAATTTCGGTTTACCGATTAACGAGACTCAAACACACTTGCCTTAATTTGCTCAGGGACGCGTTCGATATAGAATATCCGACTCAGTGTTTGAACGCTTATCGGTAAAGCGTGAAATTCCCCTTGGATGTTACATGTGCAATGGTGACCCATTTATCGATCTTCCGAGATTTTAGTGCAACACACATACATCTGGCATCATTCGCGTTATACCGGCTAGTAGAGCTGAGATTTCGATCAGTTGCAGGGCAAAATCGAGCGTCGAGTGTCAAGAGATCCGACACGCATAGAAAGTCATGTTTTCGAGCCCGGCTCGAATTGAGAAAAGCTCGTGAATCTCGTTATTATCTCCGTGAGATATGCACCCCGGAAAGGGGCAGTGTACGGATTTGTTATCTCGTCTGTCGACAAATATAAATACCGCTTTCCGTTTCTCGCGGACGGCTATATTTCCTTCTCCCTCGCGAGTGGCTGCTAAGGCTAATGAAATCGCGATAGGAATGGACACACGGCCATATGGCGTGCACTAACCTCGATTATCGGAAACTGTTATAGCTATTTTTCTGGAGCACAGCCAAACGGAATATCAACGGTAACCAGGCGCGAGTCAATGCACGAAAAGTGTAGGTCGTTGCCATAAATTAATCGCCTCCCTTGTTTTCGTCGGCCGGGTCTCACGGCAATGCGGTCGACGGTTCTCCGGTCTTTCCGGGCGAACCACGTAGCCCCGGATAGCCTCCGACCGGCCAGGCAAATTGCGTCGCGAAAGGTCGAACAATAAGAAAGAGAAAGGCAGGCATCATTCTCGTCACGTCGTTCTTCCCGAAATTTGCGATTCGCCGCTCTCGCCGTGATATCGCCCAACGAGTAGAACGGCCCACGAGTTGGTATCTTCCGCGAAAGGGTGAACCACCTCGGTGGTAGCGTCGCACTTTACCCTCCAACGCCGAATTGCATGCGCGCCGAACACGCGTGTCCAACGCCGTCCGACATGAATAATAATCGCGAACGGACGGCGAGGAAATACGGGATTTTCGAAATCGAGCATAATGCGGAATCGTACGCAGAGAACAAACAGTCCTAAATCAATGATAGGTACTCTCATGTGCAAGCGAGAATATTCTTGGAAGATCCTCAGTCTTGAATCGAGTGCAAGTAACATTTGCATCAATACGCAAAACCGATCCAAGTAAGATTACAAATCTTTCAAGAAGATTATAATGTTCTCGTTTATATACAAAAATATCTATCATTGATTTAAGATTGATTTTTTTCCATGTAAATTCTCCTTCTCGAATATACGCGAAAAATATCGCATATACAATATTTTACGACTTCGTTCACAATGTTTTTTTTCGCATAATCTGACCCTACTAAATATGCGATGTTCACCGCATACGAATTACTCGTGATAATTCAAATTTGGCCGCGAAATGCGATATTGACACTCGTGAAGTATCGTATGTAACATCTTTCACATATTCTCGAGAATAAGGGCCTTATTACGGACGTATGGTATCCTTTTAATTCGGAGTCCCGTTTTTCTGTCGTCGAAGCTGAAAAAGGCATGTACGGTGTTCGATACGCGTGCAGAATGGGGTCCCCGGGGGGGGTGGAGGACGAGTTGATATCCTCGCTCTTTCCTCTCCTCCTTATGCTCCTCCTTAGCGCGTATCCGGCCAGGATTTTGGCAGAAATCCAGGCTACAAGATAGTAGTGTAATACTAGTTGCACATTCATGCGCCTATAACTGGCCTACTCTCTCTCTCTCTCTCTCTCCACGATGCACGTGGAGCCGCAACCATGACATCGAGGAATCAGGCCACTGTTCCACTTTACGCCTTTCTAAAGCGATAAAGGTTATCCGTTTATTATGCACATATTTCACCGGCGCGATTCGGCATTGCAAATCGAAATCTTGGCGCTCCTCGCGGCCCAGCGAGGGTCGCGGCGACGTTGGCCGCGTTGGCGGCTATTAACTCCGCTAAGTTATCTCGCGGGCTGAACGAAGGGAAGGGGAGGGAGACCGAGGAAGGAGATATATATTAATCATATTAAAATCGGGTCTTTCTCTCTTTCTCTCGCATGCCGGTCGCGCTGAATTATACGAGAGCCGGAGAATGGCGTGTTTTTCTGCTTCGCTCTTATTCCCCCCCCTCCGACCCTCTCCGGCCCCGCTGTAAACGCAAAACGCGCGGTCACGCGAGATCACATTTATCGTTAACGCGTATCGACGCGGGGGAAAGGAGAACCGGAGGGGTAGGGAAGGAGGGAAAGAAGGAAGAGGAGGCAAGGAAAGGAGGGAGGGAGACGAATTTCGGATTATACAAGAGGGTGGTGGCGGTCTACCCGTTTGTACTCATGCGACCAACGACGACGACGACGTCGGTCGGTTTTTTAGCCGGTGTGTATACCTGCACCCTGCGCTAGCACTTCGGTTGTTCGATAATCGAGGTACAAAGGCCATCGCCCCCGAGAACATATCTAGGCCACCGACACCACCGCCGAGTTTGCCGAGTAATCGCCTCCACCATTGCACATCCGGCCACTAAAACACACACCGAAGGAGAACGGTCGGTGCGCCAATTCGAGCGTCGCGATCCGCGACGCACGAAGGACAGGCTGGGAGACGTCCCGCGTCGAATCTCACACGCGGCTGCCTGCCACGATCCAACGGGAAACACGTTCTTTTTCTCTCGCGCGCGAGATGGATATCGCCACGTGAATTACGGCGACGCGAATTAATGCTCGATGCGCGCGAGAAGCCTCGTAATTGGAGAACTGTGTCGCGTGCATTAATTTTTTACCGGCTGTCCCGATGTTATCTGACTAATTGGCGCCCCCCTCGCGCGTTCAATTACATCACACCTGGCGGAGCGAAGTCGACGACGAATTGACAGAGAGAGAGAGAGAGAGAGAGAGAGAGAGAGAGATAAAGAAGAGGGAGAGAAACGGAAACGAAGTTAAACCTTGTTTGTTCCGTACCCCCGGCAGGCAAGATGATTACGGCGTTACCGGTGCCCACGGTGAAGGTCTTCCACAAAACGTATTACCAGGAGAAGAGCTCGAGAGCGGGCAACAGCCAGCCGGGGAGCCCTTTGGCGGAGAGCGAGGCGGTACTGGCTATGATAGACAAGGAACCACCGGAGTACTACTTCTGCGGAAAGGTAAACAGTGTGCTCGGCCACCTTCGGCTACTGCGCACAGAAAATATTGTAGTAAGGATTATTACAAAAGTTAATGCTGGATTACACCGGAATTATTGCCGAAATTATTACGCATGTTGTAATCAAGGATGTTTGCGCAGAAGAGAATCCATCTAATAAAGTCGATTTTTGTGAAGAAAATTCGATTTTCTAAAAAATTGAATAAAAAACGAACATTTCTAGTTGTAATCTTTGATGTAATACACTGAGAGAAAGATTCCTTCATATTTAATCAATTTTATCGCATCCAAACAAATTTCATCATTGGTATGCTCCAACAAAACTAATGTTTCGATTAACAAGTACGATTGTTAGGCTTTTCAACGAATGTGTATCTCTGTCTTAAATAAAAAATTTGTCTGCAACGACAGATCATTTTCTTGTAAAGAAAGTGTTTGTTTCATTTTACACGTTTACTGTATCCAAGTAATATTTTATTTAGTTAAAAGATATTATTTCAAATAATAGCGTTCTTTCTGTTGAATAATAGTTTTCTTGAATGAGACAGTAAAATTTTCACTCGAACAAATATTTTGTATATATTTCTATGAAGCAAATTTTAGTCAAATAAATCGAAATATTAAATCTGAAGAAACCTTTTTCTCTGTGTACATACACATGACACACATTGTTGAAGATTACAAGAGACATAATTTTAATCATAATTCCGTTATGGTTCGGCATTACGAAATTTTGTAATTCTTCCACTGCAATCTTTTCCCCGGTACTTCCCCCGCAACCCTCGCCAATCAACTCGAATTACATTGAACCGCAGGTAAACTCGCTGTACGTCGTGGTCGGCTCGTTGCTGTTGGGAGCGGTGGTGCTGGTGGTCGGCCTGGTTCAGCTCGCGCCGGGTGCGGAGGCCGCACAGAACTCGGCGGCCTTGATCGCCACTGGCAGCGGCCTCCTGGTGATCGGTCTGTTCCTCGCACCACTGAGGGCCGTTTGCATCAGGAGACAGAGCGCGGCGCAGAAAGATGGCACTCATCAACGGAGCGTCACCAGCATAGACATGCTTCTAGCACAGCACAGGTAAAGCGACCGACCGATCGATCGTGTCGGGGTCGGGATCTACCGTTCGTGAGCATGGCAGAGAAAGAAAGACAGACAGACAGAGGTATATCCGCTCCTCCAAAGAAAAAAGGCCAATGTTCAATGTCTCTCTATCTCTCTCTCTCTCTCTCTCTCTTCCTCCGTCTTTCTTTGGTTGTAGGGAAGTTTTAGAGTGTGTGAATATTTCAGGACCCGAACGGAGGTTTTCCCTCTGTGGATCTTTTTCTTTAATCGCTGCGGTTTTGTAGCCACACAGAGAGAGATTTCTCGGTGAATAATACATCATATTGACAGTAAAATTTTCACCGTGCTCGTGCGCGGAGAAAATAAATTGTTCGCATGGCAAATTCTATTTGCCGCCGCGGCAAAATCTGTCGGTATGTTACTGTACGGATAACAAAACGAGTGGTTAACAATACTAATTGCCGTTTGCTGAATTATTTTGCTGAATCTACAAATTCCTTTGATGCAAGAACGAATTGATAAAAGTAGGACCATTTCGTTCTAACAACGTTAATTAACGTGTCCTAAGAACAAATTCACTCAGCGGACTATTTTCTATCCTGGCAACGAAACTGGCTCTGCTCTAATTATAAATAATTCGCTAATTTGGTTATGCCAACCGCGTTTTACTGCTGTCGCAACGGATACGCAGTAGCAACGATGTGGCTTCGCTGTAATACAAAAATCATTTTTCTCCGTGTATCGTGCGATTTAACGATACGTCTGCTAAAGTAGTTCAACATTTGTACGTCACAAAAATCCATTCATCCAGATATCTTGCTCGGTCTGAAGATGCGAAATGTACACACGGAGGAAACAAATTTGCTAGAACAACAAATTGTTTGTTAACATAGTGACAGCAAAAAAAACTTGTTCGGACAGCAGAAAGACTTGTTAAGAATATTAATTGCTATTTGCTGGATATACGGACAGCAAAATAATTTGGTTATGCCAGCTAAATTTTATCGCTGTCGCAACGACGTTTTGCTACAACAGCAAAATTCTTTTTTTCCGTCTAACAAATTTTTCTGCCGTCACTGTATTAACAAACAATTTGCTGTTCTAACAAAACTTGCTCAGCATTGCGAAGATGTCCCGATCGTAAATTGAATTCGCGGTGCTTCCGGTTTTTACGAATGCCGAGTGAAGCGGGGGATTTCGAAGCTGAAGGGAAACCGAGCATCGGCCCCTTCCGAATTGCGGATTGTTCGGTCTCACAATCTACCGCATATTCCACCGTAATTCTTCGTTCCTCTCGAACAGGGACTTCACCGTCCTGACGCCGGACGAGCTCGAGGACCTGGTGGGTCGATCTACGTCCAACCAGGAGAACAAGCAGCCTCACAAGCAGGGCCACAACACCTAGGTATCGTTTGCCTCGAGGAAGGCGCTGCCTTTGTCGTCACCATGCTCGAGTACGTCACAACCATTGTCCAACACATCGCCAGGAACATGTTCCTCCATTCTGTACACGCATCGCTACGATTCGCGCGAGCATAGTTTGGTTTAATCGATGTGCACTCGTCATTCTTGCGAATGGCAATGGCATTCGGCGCACTTTGTAAAACGACACGCACACCGCCACGATGGAGACGCGACGAGGGCGCGCGCGTATCATCGTCGTCATTCAGCGCTCCTTGCTTCTTCGCGATCGGGGCCCGGAAGTAGGTGCAATTCGTCGACGTAAGGAAAGTAGCCGACATCAACGCCGATGTAGATCTTCATCCATCCCTCCCCCCCTCTCCCGTCATCCCCCGTCGTCGGGGTTTCACCGACGACACAGTCTAATTACACCGCTTCTGCGCGAAACTCGGTTTCTCCCACGAGACACATTCGTTCGCTCGAGAAACGACGACCGGATAGCAGCAGCTTCTTTGACTTGAACACACTCGACGACTTCCTTGCCTCGCGCAGCATCATGAACAAGGGGACCTAAACGATGTTTGATTAAGCGGCAATCGGGGCGCCGGTTCGTTCATCCCCTCGCTCGCCGGCTTCGGGAGCTGCGCGAAACGGCACTCCTCGCGACTCTTCTAAATCGAGTCGACGACGAAAATAATGCGTGCAGCAACCATGAACCTTGGTCGCCTCAGGAGGCGCGCAATGCGGGCTCCGTAACGGAGATCGGTGTCGAAAGGCGCGGCGAAACGCGCGCGGAAAATGGAAGCGGTGTCCGTTTCCGCGCGGAAAAACACGGACGACGAAGCCGGGCTACGGCGAGGCGGTTTCGCAACGAATCCCCGCGCATCCGTAAAACGAATGACAAGTAACATAACACAGCGCACGCGAATAAGTCTATTTGTGTTCTGAAAGAGCGTTTCGACGATATATATATATATATCTACGTACACTCTCGAAGGAACACCTCGAGAACGAGCAATGCGAGGGGAGACGTAAGTTTAAGCGTAGACTCTTCTCTCTGTCTTCTCTCTCTCTCTCTCTCTTTCTCTCCCTCTCTCTCTCTCTCTCTCTTTATCTTCCTCTCTAAGCTTAAGTGATCCCAGTCTGGAGCGAATTTACAGCTGTGGAAGCCCAAGGACAATCAACGCGACACGGCGGCTCCTACGCGTTAAAAACCGCGACCTGCGAGATAATTCGTGTCCCTGAACGGTATTCATAGTTAGATCTTGCATTTAAGCTCGTTACAAGTTGATCTGCAAATATTGCACGTACCAATCGTTTTCTCGTCTACGGAGCATCTGAAGATGAACGATCTTAAATACACTGGGAAAAAGATATCTTCAAATTTCATAAATTCTATAGCGTCCGAGCAAATTCCATCATTGGCATGCTTCAAAGAAATTAGTGTTTCGATTGATAAGTACGATTGTTAGACTCTCCAACGAATACGTATCTTTGTCTGAAATAAAATTTGGTTTGCAACGAAAGCTAATAATCTTGTAAAGAAATTATTCGTTTCACTTTACATCTTTATTGTAACCAAGTGATATTTCATTCAATTAAAATATGTCATTTAAATTATAAATAGTAGCGTTATTTCTGTGAAATAATAGAATCTTCTTGAACGAGACAATAAAATTTTTACTCAAACAAATAATATTTCGCATATCGTCGTTTCTATGAAACAAATTTTCGGCAAATAAATAGAAATACTAAATTTGAAGAAACTCTTTTCTCTATGCATAAGGCCGGATTATGAATACCGGCCCTTGTCTCTCACCGGCTGTGAACCGGAAGAACTCCGACGGTCACCTTCCGGGAGTTCTCGCACCCTGAAATGCGGTTCTGGAACTTGGGGAAGTTTCTCGAGATTTCGTTTCGGACGCGGAGACACATGGAACGACGTTACGTTCGTCGTTCCCCGACCACGCCAATCGGACTTTCTCAATCGACGGTGTCTTCGTTATCCTTTTCCCTCTTTCTTCGAAGTGAGAATCACAAGCGCGTGCGAAATGGTTCTATAAATACGTACGTATAAATCAGGGATCAGAGGCGTCTTTGAGAAACGTGCTTTGTCGCGTTTCACTCACGTATACACACACACGCACACACACGCACACATCTATACACATTTTGTACACGAAACGATCGCTTGTGCGCGTTGGATTTTGGTTTGAACGTGTTTCAAGAAATCAAACGAGATGAAACTAGAGATCTCTTCCTGTCCGTCTCTCTTTTTCCTCGCGATGCACCTTCGGTTCTCCCTCACGTCCGAAAGGTGCATCTCGGGGATAAGTGTTTCACCTGCATCGACGGAATTTCATCGACGCGGACGTTCGTCTGCGCGGAGAAAAATAATTTTCTAGCACGGCAAATATCAAATTGCTGCCCCAGCGTGTGAATCTGCGTCAGTTATTATTACGCGGACAGCAAAAACGATTTGTTAAGAGTACTGATTGCCAATCGCTGGATATCCTTTGCTGAATCTACAAATTATTTTGCTGTAAGAACGAATTAGCGAATCAGCGGGAAAACATAGGTTGTTTTCCTTGTTTTGTTCTAACAGCAAATTAACGTAACTTGTCTCAAGGACAAGTTCACTCGGCAAAATTTTCCTATCCCGACGACAAAAATGTTTTCTACTCTAATTACAAATAATTCGCCAATTTTGGGTGTGCCAACCTAAATCTTATCGCTGTTGCAACGAATACGCAATAGTAACGATGTGGTTTGCGCTACAATAGCAAAATTATTCTTCTACGTGCAGTGAATTTTCGTCGCGGAAGGTATCCGACATCCACGAGAGCAACATTGTGAGAGACTCGCGACGACGCTGCTTTCTCAAAGACAAAATTGTGTTCAAATCACGGACGAGCGTGTGTCCGCCGAGTCGGAGCGATAAACTTTATTAGGCGAATTGAATTCTCGATTTCGAGTTACTTAGTTACGTAATTCGCACTCGCGCGTTGAAACGTGTAGAAAGTGTAAAAAGTTGCGACGCGCACCGGGGAACACTCGGGAGAATCTCCCTCGAGATTTGCTATCCCCGCGCAGGGCGAGGACGTAAATGAGGTGATTACAAGGAGTTACGTGCGTGAATAGGAGAAAAAGGAAGGAAAAAGTACGACATTCTATCGTGAATCTCGCGTTATATTTTTCCGTTGAACTTTTAAGGACTTTCTCGCGCGCTTATCGCGCGAGCAGTGAGTACGACGAAGCAACTTCCTACGGAAGTGACGCGCGATACACACACGGAAAAAAGGAATTAACTGTGCATGTAATACAACTGAAAGAGTGCGGCCAAAATTCTCCACACCTATTCAGTGAAATATATGGTTGAAATGGGTATCAAATTGAAGATCTCGATGAGCTGAAAACAAATATATAGGTTACTAGTGGTTGACCCGGTTTTTCCGTTCCGGAGATGCAGGATTCCAAAAGTTCCCAAGTCTAAGTGGTTTTTGATTGATTAAAATATTATTAATATCATTTTATTTATAATATTCATTTCATTTATATTTAGCCATGGAAGCTAACTCTTTTTCTTTGTGCATGCACAGCCGCGCCGACAGGCCGAGTTTGATTAGTAGCGGAAAGATCCCAGTAAGCAAGAAACATTGGATCGATCTTTCGAAACATTGATTTTACGTGGATTTTATAAACATTTTGAAAATGCTTTTTACCTGTCGCTTGATAATATTATGTTCGTAAATATTAAAATCATAATATAGAATTATTTTTTTCATGTTTCGGTTAAATATTGTTAACAGCGACGTATTGCGTGCAACATTGAGAACTACATGTCTGAAAACCTTACATGTTACAAAATATCGCAATAACGTTGTGTTAATGATTTTTCGCTTACTGGGATTACAACGCTTTCTCCTCACCTGGACGAGCCTCGAAGCGGCTCGCCGGTGGAGCGCGTTTCGAACCGCGATAGGAATCGGAATTGCGTTCTCGCTCTGGTAGAAAAACCGATCAACCGATCGAAGAACAATTACAGAGACTCCGAGATTCAAAATCAAAATAGTGAAGAAGTAAAGGTCAGCGCGAGTGTTTTATCAGAACAATTAGCCAAATTACGGGGAACAAAGTGTTAACCGCGCGGTTAAGAAAATTAAACAAATTGACAAGCGGTTTCGACCCGTTACGTCGGGCCCTCTTGGATAGGAAACATTGACTTCCCGCGATTCGATTAAACGGGGGGAAAACAAGGAATTGAATACGGTCGAATACGGATTACGTATTGTGAAACTCGCAAAGGAAGAGCAAACACGCAGAGAGAGAGAGTCGCAACCTTTTGTGCCACTCAATGTACAATGCCGAGGGATTCCGTTGGAGGGCAAAAGGGGGGAGGGGGGAATCACATGCGACGCGCGTAGTATGTTGAGAGAGATCGGACGAGTAACGAGCATCACGTGCGATGAAACACACCGCGAGAGATCAATACAACATACTTATATATATAACGGCGCGGCGAAAAGTGGGAATCAGCGGCGCGGGAAACGTGTGTGCTACCTGACGACGAGCTGCTTGGCCGGAGGGTTCTTCCTTATAGCGAGGAGATTCGAGCGTTCTAGCGCGATTAGCTTCCTCTCCCTCTCCCGTTCCCTCCCGCCTTCGCGAAACTGCAAGTCTAAATTTAACAGCCGGTGCAAATGTGAAGGCCTCCGTGGAGAGATTTTCGCATCGGGGGCGGCGGCGAGCACGTATGGCGAGAAAGAAATCGCTGATCCGTCACTTTTCGCGAGAAACCGTCTTGTACACACACACACACACACACACAAATCGTACGTAGATGTCTTAAGGATAGGTGTATACGCGCTGGTTCACACCGATCGTTTCGTACGCCTGCGAGACGGGAATTCGAATCGTCTTGTAATACTGACGACGCGCGCGCGAGCTGCTGTCGGACGCGCAAATTAATTGGTCGTTACCTTTCCCTCGGAAAAATCAAAATTCGTTCGCAAAGATAGACTTGCATCTCCAATTGTGAAAGTGATCTCCCGTTATTCGTTCAAGCACCTATTCGCCACTTTTCGAATAGCTGTCGTACTTTAGACTAATAAAGGGGCGCAGCAACGACGAATTAATTTGCACACCTGATTGAAACTGCGGTGTTAAGTCGATGATCGATTACATTAGGGTGTTAAACTTTTAATAGACGGTATATTTATACGATTAAATCGGCACACACGCGTAACGCACGAAATTGATGCGGCATCGTTCACACGCATCGCGTTCCTCGTCGTCGATAAACGAGAGATAATTTGGCGCGAAATTGCTGCTTGCGAAACGATCGGCGTAAACGAGGCCTGCAATATCGGAGTCGACGTGTTCTCGTTAGGAAGTTAAGCGATACGGAGAGATTTCATGTTTATCCTCGGCGGCGGATAAAGTTCTTTCCTTATACTTTTGTTTTTTCCTCGATCCGCCGCTCGAGAGCGATTGTGTATCTCGGAACGCAATAAGAATTATAAATGTGAGCTCTCGTTTGATTAGGTAACTTTCACCGTAATGAAAGTGCGACGTATCTCACGCGACTGCTGCTCGACAAGTAATTTCGTATCAAATGGCGTCAAATGGTGGCGTGTACGCGGAGAAAAAGATTTCCTTGGATTTAACAATGTTGCTTTAATCGAAACAAATTCGTCTTTCGAAATGGAACAGAGAAACCAATACTTCATTCGACAAATAGGATTGTTTGCTACCTTAAACACTATATTTAATAGAACGATATTTAATATAAAATGATTAATATTTAATACATAATAAAATAAGTTTTCTTTCATCGAAAAATATTACTTCCTCTAAATAATACTGCTTTTTTTTCCATCAAACGACATAGTTTATTCTTAATGAAACAACACTTTCGTCAAAATAATATATTTGGCATTGAATTATGTCGTTTAAACTCAAGTCAAGCAAGCGCGTAATATTAAATCCAAAGGATTTTCCTGTGCGTAGGAATATCGCATTCTCACTTTGCGCGCGTATTTATTCACATGATGTGAAGGTACGGGAGAGACGAGAGAGAATCCGAGACGGAGATACACAATCGATCCCCTGGGTTTTCCGGTGTGAGGAGCGGACCGAAGATTCGCTTGTTTCTCGATGGATCAGGGTTCGCGTGAAGAGGAGGGGATCCACAACCGCCTAACGTAGACACAATAAATCAAAACGTTAGAAGACTAATTAACATGTAATAAGCTTCATCATTCCCTCTAAGCTTACGCGTCGGGAGGAGGAGTTTTTGCTCTCATCCTGTAATAATCGATACCGCGAACTACTACGACATTGTTACGCCGCGATAGATAGGCCGATTCGCACGGATGAGAACCGGAAAGGAGAGGAAACGATCATCATCATTAGAGAGAATCATTTACACGCACACACACATACATGCACACACAGCATCTGCGAGCGGTACGAGGTGCTTTTTCTTCTAAGATAAAAAACGGCTCTTTGTATAACGCAGGGTATCACGCAGAGACATTTATTTCCAGCGAGCGAGCGAGCAGCTTCGAAGAAAACATATCTGTCGAGTCGGTTATGCGTAGAGATATATTTTTATTGTCATTAGTGTTAGAGTTATATACGGTCGTGCGGGGGGAAAGGGGGGGGGGAGTTTTAGCGATTAAGCTAGGAGACGCGAGGAGGAAGAGGCCAGAAGAGAGCGGAACAACTGTCCACATTTTTTCCATAATTAAAGGAAATGGCTTGCGGAATTCGTCGTTGTAAGATTCTTCTTCTGCAGAATGTTCGCGCCTTATACGAATAATAATTTCCGGAAATGCGTCGTCTCAAGTAAGGTACCACTGTTCGTGATGATGATCGAAGGTTCTACTCACGGGGAGAGACGTGAAACGCGAAGAAGAAACGCTACGTGGGATGAGAGCCGATATATACATATATATATATATATATATATCTTTTTTTTTCGAGGTATATATTGTATTCTCTTATTCGATTGAATTCGCTATTTTCGTTCACGTCACTCGCGCGCGAGGAGTTCCTCGGTCCCGCGGAACGCGGGTGGCGAAACGGCACGGCGTTCCATCGGCCGTGATCGTAGGATTTATTATTACAACGCGACGCAATTCTGTATATGGTGCAACGGGGAAGCGATCGGCGAACGGTGGTGGCGCGACTTTGGTGGGAAAATCGCGGTTTTTCCCGCGAGGGGAGGTGGGGAATACCGAGGGGTGTGCCGTGTGACAGCGTTCGCGACGATTCCCCGTTGCACGAAGAGGGCTGGACGTAATTTTAAGGGATTCAACGCACAGATTTAGCCGTAAGCATTTTTATAACGGTGTTCTATGTATATTAATATTACTATTACTCTACTATACTACTATATTACTATACCATACTGAACTATACTATTATTACTATTACTACTACTATTACTATTATTATTACTACTATTATTACTATTACTATCACTAATTACTATCCATCAGATAGCCCGTTTTACTTGTGATCTGGCCGCGACGATGCCGGCAGAAGTGTTCTTCGTACATGTTGGAATCATCACCTATAGGACTGGATAGCGTTATTATATATGCCTAGCCTTGTACATACGAAAGTTTGTAAACGCGTAAAATAAAAAATACGGGAGGAGACGGAATGATAAAAACGGAAAAGTGGGAGAAAAAAAGGGTAAAATGAGAAAAAGAAAGAAGAAGATGAAACAGCGTTAACCTCCGACGGGAGACACGCCGATTTTTTTAATCAATTGAGAGAGAGGTGATTAATTAAAAAAATTAATTATTCGAAATGTTTAATTTTTTTAATTAGTTAATCGCGCGGAGCAGAACGTAACTTGCCGAGCGTAATCCCAAGATGCATATCGAGTACGAGGATTTTCGTAGAAAAATAAATACACGTATATATATATATATACACACACACATACACTCGTCAGCTGTGATTGCAGCATTTTCGTAGATTTTTAATAGATTTTATAAGAAGGAATCGCGCTAACTATACGTACGTATTATCGGTATTTCTCTTTAAAGTATATCCCTCACACGCGCGCACGCGCGCGTACACACACACACACACACACACACACACACACACGAATACACACACCCACACGCACCCACACACGTACATACACCACTCACACAACATACTTTATATCCGGGATTGTTCTAAACTTAGACTATCGCTATGCATTATTCTTAACGATCGACCGTCTAAGTCGACGACATTCGACCGGTAAATTCGGTCGATAGGTATCAATTGGTAATAACAATTGGTTGTGATCAATTGGTAAACGCTTTCGGGATTTCGACGTGGCCGTATATATATATATATATATATATATATATATATATATNATATATATATATATATATATATATATATATATATATATATATGTACGGCCGATTGAAGTGGAAAAAACGCGGTACGCGGAAAGGTTCCGTCTAGACGAGAATTTTTAGCCGTTCTCTCGCGCATTCTCTTTGAGTTGTTCCGGAAAAAGAATGAAGAAGAATAAGAAAGGATATCCTTAATGAATTCACCCGTGTCGCGTGTAACCGAGCCGAAATGCTGCAAACACAACTTAATTTACGTCACAACGGAAATCTCTATAGCCGTGTAACGCGTAACACGCGTTACCTGATATATTGCGATGTATTAGAGGGTACATGTAATCGAGAAAGTTTTATCGATAAGCTTACTATTAAAAGTCGTAGCGTATATACACACACACACACACACACATAGATAAGGAATGTTATGTCGTGAAAGCGTGTCGCGATGACGCGGCAATCATTGTTGAGGGCTGGGTCAATCTTTTGAGCGAACGAACGAACGAAAGGAAAACGGGTACGTCGTCGAGATACATCATTCGATTTCCGTTGTTTATCGCCGTGGCACCCTCACGCACGTTGATTGTGCGTTATTTATCGAAATTTTACCATTTTCGACGGTAAAAACGATTATATTGGGCACACATACATACTATAGGGCACGCACGTATGTCGATAATATACTCGAGATACAGGTTTCCGGGATGGAAAAGCGTCCCGGGAACCTTCTATCACTGCCAAAAGGTTAATTATAACGCGAAGCGAACGTGAAACGGAAGCGTTGAAGCGAGCCGCGCGCGCGGGGAAATTTCGGAAGCTAAACGGAAGCTGTGCACGTTAACGACACCTCAACAATATGTTCCGCCATTGTGAACATGCCGGAGATGCATTCTCTCTGTAACAGCTATTACATATTACGATATATTTTATCGGAAACATTCTGACTTTGCTTGAAGGTTGCGTTGATCCGTATATTTTGTAAGCAAAGATTATCGATAGCAGTTAATAAATATTACTGATATGATAGTTTATCTCCCTCCCTCCCCTTCCTCCCGAGCAAGAATTCATCTCCTCTCCGATGCAAGTGAGGCAGTCTTGAGCGACAAAACGCTCTCGTTCTTCAAACGAGGTCAGAGATAACTGAAGCTTTTCTCCGTTTAAAAATCTTTTTACGATCGTGCAGTTTGATATCACGTATATTTTCCTATGATTTCTCTTCTCTTTCAAAAATCGCAATTTCATATTCGATGAATATTCAACGAACTTGAACTTCCGCGAAAATAATGATAATGCTGACCCAAGAAGCATATCGATCAAAGTCTGTAATTTTCAGGAATATATAATTGAATGTAAAGTTCACCTATTTTTTACGACATATAAATGGCGATTCGTCAAAGTTCTTTTTAAATTTATAAAGTTGTTGGTATAAAATTTATAAACTTAGTTTGGTTATATTCAAACAACGTGGGAACGTTTGAAGAACATACATTTTAGAACCTTTAATATATATCTTACGTAGCAAAAGTGACGCAGTATCACAATTATGCTGCTCTGTTACAATTCCATTTTTAATTAAAATATATACATCTTGAAGTTTGATTATGTTTATTTATAACAAATTATTTAAAAATATATATTAATTGCTAAAGGATATTAATATATTAATATCTTTTAGCAATTAATATATTTTTTAAATTAAATTTACCAAACCATGTGAACGTAAAGTGAACGTTCCTCGAACGTTTACGTGCTGCTTGGAATGTTATATATTATGAATATATGTTATCATTTGATATATTTGAAAAGTAAAAACTTTAAACTTTAAAATTTTTCTTGAACCGTCCCATTATCACTATTTTTGCTAAAGTTACAGCTTGTTGAATTGTGCCTATGCTCCAATATAAAGAAAAAGCGCGGCTGATCATTTGTTGAATCATACTACTTGAGAAATTGAGAGGGAGTCTGACCCCACTGTTGAGTCGTACTACGCCTCAATTTCTGAGTAACTTGTGGTGGCGCCTCGTAGCGGAGGCTTTGGAACTAAATTTTACGCGGAACATGAATAACGGGTCTAAAGAAATCTTGAGCTCGATAAATTACGGTAAATGAGGAATAGTTGACCCGTTATTTCGACCACGTCGACTTTTTCAAACCTCATTATTATTATTTTTACAGAAGTTACAGCTTGTCCAATTTATCAAATACAAAATACCGACCTTAGTATTGAAATTTATTGAAAAAAATATATGTAATTATATATCGACTAATAAAATATATTTATAATTACACACAACACACACACACACACACAAAGTATAAAAATCAACATTACATACATAAAAATTGCAAAAGAAATTGTGGATCTCTTTATTCATAAGTTTTTTTTGACATGTATTATAGTTTCAAATTTACATTCTCATTATATTTTTCTCTTTTAATTCTATCTGTTTAATTACGTATTATGAAATTGTTAAAATACTGTAAGCGTGATGCAATGACGTATGGATTAAACAGAGAATTTTTCAAAAACCGAGATACATGATAGCTTGCCATAAAAACATAATAAAGTGCTTATCTTTATTTGTATAATTTTTACGTAGCAATGTGGGAGATTAATGTTATATTAAAATACAAGCTTCAACGACAATACGTTGGCACTACTACCCTGGGACGCTTTCTCGATTCCATTCCTGAGAAGAACTCCTTGATGTCTTCTTCACGCACGACCTTCTTGTTTTCAGCAAACTTTTGTAAATATTGCATAAGTCGCTCCTTCATATTGTTGTATTCTAAGTGTTTGCAAATAATTCCACATTGGTGAGACATGATACTAATGATAATGATTACGATAATAAAAATGTATTTATCATCTATAAAATTCAGTTTTATGGATTTTAAATTAAGTAAAATTAAGTTTTCCAAAGTAATCACGCACACATGTATGTGTTGGAAAATAGTTTTAACTTGATGACCTTACCTTCGATTGCCGTCAATTGCTGTACATGCTCCAAGCTCGCCAAGGCCTTCATACCTTTCTCGTATTGAGATTCTTTCTTGTTCACTTTGCCTGCTTCCTCATATGCTTGCACACTGTCCTTCAAATCGATTAAAAATGCAACATCTTTTGCATTATATATCTGTAAGAATAAAAATAAAATACAATACGTCATATACACAAGTTCTACCAAGAGATCTCAATTTATTGGTAAAGAAATCAATTGCTTGAATTTATATATAATCGATACACTACAGATTTGCATTCGTCGCAAGTGCACAATGAAGTTCTCCAGCCCTCCTTCCAAAAGCAGCTTCCCTTGGTGTTAACAGGGTTGCATTTCGGCATCTGACAATCTTTCGGCAGCTCGCACACGTTCACCTCTTCGCTTTTGTTGTCGGATGTCGCGTCTGCCTTGCCTATAACTGATCACGTTAAAGTTACTAACGAGAGTTAATAAACGAGGCACAGTGCAGTGTGCAGAGATCCAAGGATCTTACCTGCATACTTGGCTGCATATCTCCACAGGAAATTATGCTCTTTCATGCAACGTGCGCAAATTACTTCGTCGTACGTGTCGTCGGCCGGCACGTAATCAACCTCCAGATGCTGAGAAGAAATAATCGTAGTTACATGAAAATTGTATTAAACAGTGAAATCACACGAATTACAGTGAAATTTGATCGTGAAGCATTTCATTTAACTCATGAGTGACTTTACTGATTACCAAAGTAACTTTACGGAAGTAACGATTTACCTTCGAGTGATACCAATCTTCACATATTATACATTGCAACATTTCGTCATCGTCGCCCTCAGGATCAGGATATGGTCGGGCGCAGGTGCAGTAGACTCCATCAAAATTCTGATTGTACTTGTTCTCATTGTTGGTAGCAGATTTTTGCTGCGAAAGAAACAATTAAATTATTAACAGGACCGTATAATTCTATACAGAACACATGAAGCTTTATAGCAGGAAATCTCAAAGATACCTTCTCTAAATTACACTGCTTGCCCTCGAACTTTGAATTGCCACAGTCACACCTGAAGTGTCGTTTTGTGTACAACTCCACAAGTTCGTGTCCTTCGTGGCAGTGGAAGCTGCACGCCAGGCAAACCGCGGCTCGGGTCTTGTTGGAACAGGTTTTGCACGCGTACAGAGCCTGTCTCATATATCCCTGCGAATCTCAAAACGTCTCAACAAAAGCTACTGACACCTGCTGCGGTGGAACCAGTCGTGAAATAGCATCTCAGTGAAAACCAAGTGACAAACGTTACAGTGGGGGAGGAAGGGGAGGGGGAACGTATAAATCAACATACAACCTTGTTGTAAGTACAGTTCTGGTCGTCGGAAGCGCCTAGAACAGCGTACGCGTCCTCCTCGAGCTGATTCTCCACTTGGAGGACATCGAGCATCGTGACGGAATTGTCATCCTCTGTGGTCTCGGCCGGCTTGTCCGACATGACTTTGTCCCCCAAACTTCGTCGCAATCGAGCGGCGGAAGATAAAGACGATTCGGTGATTTCGAAGTGGGAAATGCGAGCTTTCTCCCTCTTTCTTTCTTTCTCTCTCTCTCTCTCTCTCTCTCTCTTTCTCTCGGTGAAGAGAGAGTGCCGTGCGACCGTTCAGTGACCGGCGGACAGCCGAATAAATGCGGATCGGGGTAAATTACGCGTCTAGATTGATGATAACGCGCATTTCATTTTACGTTAAAGCACCGACGAATTTTTTTCTCACGGCCCCCGTCGAGATCACACGGCCGCCGTCCGATCCATCCGTGCGATCGTTCGTTTACGTCGGAAATTTCGTGATATCACTCGTGCGACCGATGCATGTCAAAACCGTCGCGAAATACAAACCATACCGATTCAAACCGCTTGTGCGTGCCGTATATGACCTGAAAGTAGATCTAGACTCGGCACTTCGTTCGAAATTGTTCGACGCCATTCCTGGCCGGTGATTGGTCGGGGCTCTCGCCGGCCGAATCTCTCCCTTCGGGCTTCTCGCGCGACGCGTCTAGATACTCGCCACTTCCGTTTGTTTACGTCCTGTTCGAATTGTGTCAGAATGACATTGCCGACCACCTCGCTGAACTCGCCGCTTCGCCCGAGGACTCTCATGTGGACGACGAATGCTTTGCTACTAACGCCTTTCGAACGATTTTTCTAACATATCGAGATGCCTTGTCGGAATCACTACGTAAGGGAATTACAAGGGATACCGGGTATTTCAAACGCAAATTGGAGAGACCATGGTGGAACCATTGGAACCTCGGATCAATACTCAGATCCACCATCACTCTGATCAACCGACTCAGTATCATGCCAAACGCAAGGAACATTTTCCCGACAAGGGCATTGTCGCGGATCCCTATTGCGACCATTACACGTCTCTTCACACCCTGGAGCGTATTTTCTTTTATCACACGTCACTCCGAGGCCTCGGAGCGTCTCATTCTAGAATTGCGCAATATGGGATTTCCTCCGGATCGTGAAGCTATAGCTTTCGCCGAGTCAACAAGTGCCTTTACTCTTCTGGACAAATTTCTCCGAACCAATGGAATTCACGTTTAAAACACTCGCTCCATCTAGTTCAACGTCTAAAAAGTGGCGCATGGTTCAACCTGTGCCAGGACGGAGTCAAGCCATGTGTCAGAGTGACCGAGGATTTGCGTCCGCGTTGGTCGGTGGCAGTGGTGGAAGAATGTCGTCGGGGATGATTCCAGTAATGTTGACGTTTCGTAATGCAACCCCCGGGAGTCATTTTAACTTGAATCATTCTATCCAAATCGACGTGTTTGGTTCCCTTCGCGTGTTGTGCAAATTCGTACAATAGGAAGATTTGATCGTTCGCATTTTTTTTCTTTCAGGCATGCGACACTCTGAGGATCCTCCACCTGCCCCCGCAGTTGTCCGACGATCGGCGCAACTCGTTACTGCAGAGATACGGCGCGATAAAAACCAGAACGCTGCGATCCTCCGGCAAGTACACCGTCACCTTCGCCAAGTTCGCGTCTCAGCAATTGGCGACGGAGGCGTTGCTGCGTTTACATCAGTTAAATGTCAAAGGGCAGTACCTGTCGGTCGAGTACGCCAAGAAGTCGAGCCCGGCTGAGCTCTCTCAGCTGGAGCCTCAGCATGAGCCATCGGCAGACAACGACGTTAAAGCGAAAGTCACCGACCTTCAGGCCTTTCGCAGGAAGTTGAACAGTTGGACTGTGAATCATGTGTTCAGTCAACCACCTCCGCCGAACATAAGATACAAGTACGCGGCACCTACGAAGAACACACTCTTGAGGATAGCCGTACAACTGTCGAAGGAACCAGCCTTTTATACACAGGTGTGAGGTTATCCTTGTTCCATCGGATGTCATTCTAATGAAGAATGTGAATGTAAAGCAATAACGATGGCGTTACATGTTGTCACATGTATTTCTAGGTGTTGCATTTGATGAATAAAATGAACCTGCCGCCTCCTTTCGAAGAATTGGAAGAAGAGTTTCCCGTGCTGAGGGAAGTTTACAACATGGAGAAGTACAAGAACATCCTTGGAGGTGAAATTATCGGTAAAGTTGGGAAATATCGGTCAAAAGTTAATTCTATATACGTTAACGGTTCGAAAAGCATTTCAAAGATCGAAGTCCCTAGTTTTCAGAAATACTATCGAATACAATTAGCGAATTGTGCATAACTTGGGATAATTAAAGGAAAATGAAGATTAGCAAAAAAAGATGATATACAATAGCGATTTTCTCTCAACTAGATGCATCGTATGAACGCGTGCAGGAAGAAGAAGAAGAAGAGGAGTCGGAGATAGAGTCAGACGGGGAGGATAACGCCAGGCCTGTGGAGATCATCCCGGTTAAGAGGAAACTGCCGCAGCCCGCGCGACGTTTGAAGATCCCCAAGTTTGTTAATCCTGCCAGGAACATCGCGACAGTCGCGTCCACGCAAAAAGCGCTCAAGCCGGAGGACATGTTCGAGCCCGTTCAACTCGGGGAGGCTAAGAATCTCAAGATCGAACTGAAGACCCTGGATAAGTCATTGGACGCGGCATCCGCTGCTCAAGACAGTACCGTAACGGTAGACGGTGGATTCGGTTTGATATTCCCGGCTGCTAAACCCACCGAGGACGCGAAGGACGGCGAAGAAGGTGCGGAAAGGTCGAGGAACAAATTTATAAGCAGCGAGGAGCTGGAGGCCAACCGGATTTCCGCCAACGATCAGAGAGTGCTTCCTGTGTTCAAGAACTATCATCCGGGCAAACCTTCCAACCGTCTGTACATAAAGAATCTTGCGAAGCAAGTGGAAGCGAAGGATCTACATTACATTTATCAGAGATACGTTATCGCGGGGCTGAAAGACGCTGAGAACGAGTGAGTGTTTCTGACGACCCGACATGCGTGTCTTTAATACCGCAGTGTCTGATATTACAATATTGTTTTCTTTCCTGTATCACATAATGTGTTGTCACTTTCCCCATTTCAGGTATGACTTACGACTTATGCAAGAGGGCAGGATGAAGGGGCAAGCCTTCGTCACGTTGCAGAATAACGTGCAAGCTCAAATGGCTCTCAACGAAACCAACGGATACATATTGAAAGACAAGCCTATGGTCGTACATTTTGCCAAAGCTGCCAAGAGTTAACGCAGAATTTTGGTTTCAATACAATTCTTAATTTATTTTCTAACATACAGTCGTAAAATTAAGCTAAGTTTCTTGTATTCTTCGGTAATAAAGCGATGTTGGTGAAGCGATTCGTTCGCGAAAGATACTTAATCTTCGTGGCGCGTGTCATTGAAAAATCGATTTCGAATGATTTAAGAGGAACAGAAACTTGTTAATATCGCTGTGTATTCTTCACGGGCGAGCGATCGCAGCGCTTGCCGTTTGTTATGTCCCGATTGTTGCATGACAACGCGCCTGGCGAGATGATCGATAAAGCCACGCGCGTGCACACAATAAAATGGTGAGACATCGTCATAGATTATTTTTCTACTTGTATTATGCAACCTAAATGTAAGATAATGTCCAAGCTGACCAAAAAAATAAATAAAATTCAGTTATCAAATATTGACGTACCTCCGCTGACAGATCCTGTCGAGAGCGAAGCCGGCCTCGTCGGAAGGTGTCCGGAAGTCGGCGTTGCGCAAGGAAATACCGAAGCTAGAGGAATTCCTGGAGAAACGCGACTACACCGGAGCCTTGACGTTGCTGGAATTCAACAGCAGCAGCGCCGGCAGCAGCCTCGAGTCGGACCTGTGGATGGGATACTGCGCGTTTCACCTGGGCGATTACAAACGCGCGGTTACCGTCTACGAGAACCTGAGGAAGAAGGAGTACGTGCCGCCGGATGTGCCGACGAACCTGGCATGTTGCTACTTTTTCCTCGGCATGTATCCCGAGTCGCAGAAGATCCTGGAGGATGCGGCAGATAGCAAGCTGAGGACCAGATTATTGTTCCACTTGGCCCACAAGATGGGCAACGAGCCCAAGCTGGTGGAGTACCATCAAATGCTGCAGGATGTCATAGAGGATCAGCTCAGCCTAGCGTCTATTCACTACCTCAGAGCTCATTACCAGGACGCCATCGACGTATACAAGAGGATCTTGCTGGACAACAGGTAAAGAGATTTTCGTCTCATTGATGAGCAATAATTCCCAAGATTCTCCGTTGACACATCCTTATATTTCGCACAATCCTCTCGCAACTCCCGCAGCAAGTTCAGGAAGAAAAAGTCGAGGAAACGCCGCTTCAAGAGCGACGACTCCGACGTGTATTTCCTCACCCGGCTGAAAAATCGCAGGTACCTGTCCCTCCCCCCTCACCTCCTATCCTCACGACGATGATGTTCCCGTTAACGTGAATTAGCCGTTACAAAGATCGTGCGGTTCGATTGAAAGTACACAACTTCAGCCTCACAAGTGTCTGCCTTTGCAGGGATTATCTAGCGCTGAACGTATACGTGGCTCTGTGCTACTACAAGCTGGATTACTACGACGTGGCTCAGGAGGTGCTTCAGGTTTATTTGCAGAAGTATCCGGACAGCGCGATCGCGATCAATCTGAAGGCGTGCAATCATTTCCGGCTGTACGACGGGAACGCCGCTCAGTCCGAGATGAAGCAGCTCATCGAGAAGATATCGAGTTCCTTCAGCTTCGGCCACGATCTCATACGCCACAACACGGTCGTGCGTACACCGAATTCTCCGTTTCAGTCTCGTCGGACTCCGTTCAGTCCCGCCTTTTACAGGTGTTCAAAGGTGGCGAGAACGCCCTGCAGATTCTGCCGAACCTGGTGGACGTCATACCGGAAGCCAGGCTCAATCTCGTGATATACTACTTGAAGCAAGACGACGTAAAGGCGGCCTACGACCTGATCAAGGACCTGGAACCCGCGGTGCCGCAGGAATACATCTTGAAGGGCATCGTGAACGCCGTCATGGGTCAAGAGACCAATTCTGTACGTATCTTCGGGAGATCCAGTCTCGTGCGTCATTCACGATGAAGATTTATTTATCATGTTTCCAGCGCGACAGTATGAAAATAGCGCAACAATATTTCCAACTGGTGGGCTCCTCGGCATCGGAGTGCGACACCATACCCGGTAGACAGTGCATGGCTTCCTGCTTCTTCCTCTACCGGCAATTCGAGGAGGTTTTGGTGTACCTTAGCTCGATCAAGACGTACTTCTCCAACCAAGACAACTTCAACTTTAACTACGCCCAAGCGCAAACCGCGGCTGGCTACTTCAAGGAGGCCGAGGAGGCCTTCCTGATGATACGTAACGAAAAGTACAAGAACGATTACATCTACATAAGTCTGCTGTCCTACTGCTGTGAGTACATCTCGTCGTTGTACTTTGGAAGATCTCCGCGGAGAGAATAATTAACTGTGATTGGTCAATTTCTTAAGGCTTAAAGTACCTCTGTGAGCCGACACTTGTTGCAGATCCGGACTTGTACAAATGATATATTAAAGAACTGCTCAGGAAATGAATTCAAAACTTAATATTCTATTTAATGGAACCTTCGAGGGTTAATAATTACTTGTCCTTACCGTTCTCGCCCAGACATAATGAATAAGAAGGCCGAGCTAGCCTGGGAATTGTATCTAAAGATGGACACATCGACGGAATCTTTCAACCTACTCCAGCTGATCGCCAACGCCTGTTACAAGGTCGGCGAGTTCTGGTACGCCGCCAAAGCCTTCGATATGCTGGAGCGTATGGATCCGAGTCCCGAACACTGGGAGGGGAAACGAGGTGCCAGCTGTGGCACTTTTCAGTACATAATAGCAGAAAAGCAGCCAAAGTATGTAGATTATCACGATGAATATGAACTCGATATTACCCTATAATGCCTGAATATTATATGAATATTATTAAATATTAAAATTATATTCTTATAACATTAAATAATATACGCGCTCATAAAGTAGTGAAAAAAACGGAAGATTTACGAATTCTTCGTATTATTCGCGCAGAGAACTACTGTCAGACGTGATACAACTTCTGAAGAACACCTCGAATTCCCAAGTGGAGCAGATAATACGCGTGATGCGGAAATGGGGGAAGGATAACCGAGTGAATGTATAATGTGTGAATATCGGTCGAGTATCATCATTGCCGATTCCATTCGTGGATTCCGCCTTGCTGCAATTATTTTGCTGAAATATCTACAATATATAATATTGTACATAATGCATGCACGCGAGTATGTAACAGTCGTGATAGTTGAACGATTGGGTAATGAGGAGTTATAAGCTCTTTGTTTTCACATTGAACAACAGCGAATTCTCGACGCGTCTTACAGAGGTGATTCGACGAAAGGTCGAGAATCCATAATACGAATTAATAACGCCTCATATTTTTATCGATTTAATATAAAATAGATATATATTTAAACTGTGGTACACTCATTTTTTTATAATAATATAATATCAATAATATTGTAATAGAGTAATAATAATAATTAATTAATTAATTTTAACAAACACAATCGGTGAATTGCAAAAACCGCCATTATATCCCAATGGCGTGCTATCCTTACAATTGCGTCCACGATCGATCCTCAAGACGCGGATTATTATTTTCGGATATCTTTACGATGATTCTTAACGCGCGCGCGTTACAAGATAACCTGCGCTTTACAACGGTTTATCACAAATATTCCCGATGGAATGGCTGTTAGATTCAGCGTGAAAAGAACAAAACAGAAGGGAGACGGGAAGAGGTGGGAAAGGGGAGAAGGACATCGCTCATCTTGAGCATCGGCGTCCCGGGAAATTGAGCAGGCAAGAGTAAACACTAAAAAGAACGTTCAACCAACCAATATAACAATGTAGTGATAAGTGAAAGTACAATTTCCTCCTCGCCGAATTCCAACAGAGAATCGAACTGGAAAGGCAGATCTAACGAAGTCATTAATCATTATTACTCGTCAATTATGAACACGTGTTAGCGCTTAGTCGGAAATAAATATCGTTAGGAAATAATCGTCGGAAATAATTATCGTCGAATGAGCGCCCTCAGGGGCGACAGAATGATCGCGGGGTGAAATTTGTCAAGTCGAGTGACGTAGCGCTTATTAATAAACACGGAACGCGGGCGAGAGAAAATAGTGTATTACAAATGCGAGCGGCTCTCTCTCGTCGACGTCCTCCCGTTCAGTTCGATTCTCCGAAGCTTCACCTCGCGCCTCTCCTTCGGCCGAGGAGCGCTTCTCTCGGACCGCGGCAGCTCTCCGTCCAGCCGGCGTGTGTCGCGGATAAGCGCACGCGAGTCGTCGCTACGCACCGTCGTCGTTACGTGTTATAAAAATAGCACCGGAGAGTTTTTCTTTCGTCTTTCCTGCCTCCGTCTGTCAGTGATTTTGCCGGCGGAATTTCTCGTAGCGCACGACCTGCTACGGATGCTCCACGTGCGCGCTTATCGATCACCCAGTGAACATACAGTTCCGAAGGAAGTCGTAAAGACGTCCAAAAGATGTCATCAATTCTTTAGAACGTCTCTTTTCGCTGTCTGGCAAACGATACTCGTTCTCCGAAACACGCCTTCTAGATACGAGACGAGAGCTCCCGCAGGTCCACCATTCGATTATTACATACCGTTAACCAGGTTAAAATAAAAAAAAAAAGAAAAAGGGGAAAGAAAGAAAAACGTATCAGTTTGTTCCTCCGAGTCGCATGACGCGTACATACGTTGTGTCGAATGTCGATAGGACTAAGATGTAGATTCAGTTAAGACTACGCTACTAGTGTAAATACGGTAATGATACAGCGGGGACTTTTGCAAAATTTACTTCGCTATAAATTGCGACATTTCTCTCTCTCTTACACATACACTCACTTTTTCTCTTTCTCACTCTCTTACTCTCTCTCTCTTTTATTCATTCTCTCTGAGGCAGACGCGCGCGCATTCATACACTTATTCGTCTTTCGCACTCCACGCTCACGCGTTCCGCCCGGTTCTACCCGGTTTTCACCGTGTTACGTTACGTATGAAGCAGGTAGAAATGACTTTTTGGCAATTCCGATTGCCAACTGCGGCGAACGGGCGGTCGCTCCAACACGACCGTTCTTCGCCGTGATACAAGACACGTCTACGAAGTGTGTACCAAAGCGGAACACGCGATAGAATTCGAATGGAAGTTCCGAGACGACTTCCATCACGAGATCTGCATTTCCTATTAACGAGACATTGAACAGGAAATTTTGTCGAACAACACACGGAGTTTCGCTTTCGTATCCTTCGTGTCCGTTCTCTCTCTCTCTCTCTCTCTCTCTCTCTCTCTCAAGGACTTCTGTACACGCGCGAGGGCAAGTGCCAGAGCGTCTCAGTGTCGGTCCGTTCTTACTACTCATCGTCATCTCCGCAATATCCTTCGTAGTATCCTTTTCGCGTCCGAGTTACAGCGAGAATTTTGCAAAGAATTCGCATGTTCTTCTTCTTCTTATTTCTTTTTTTCTTTTTTTTTGGCAACAATGCTGAGAACGTGGGTTAACGGTTGAACTTTTTAAACGAGCGAGTGGATTTCTCTCCTCGGTAGTGACACGCACATTGTTGCGGAAGTAAATGATCCGTGTTGTGTTTGCGATTGATTTTTCTCCTCTTCTTAAAATTTCATCGATACCTAAGGAATTTCTCTCAGAGAAAAACAGTCGATTCGGTGGGATCTACGCGAGTATATACAGGTACAATACAGTCAACCGGGACGTTCGACGCGACGCTCTCTCTCTTTCTCTCTCGTCGATGTGAATCGGCTGGTCCGCGAAGGCAGCATTTTACGAACGATTCGGTGTGTATACCCCGTATAGACTCTCAGATTCACCGTGTTAATACAAATAAAATGAACGTGCACGAACGTGGACTGCTCGTACGTGTATGTGTGTGTTTGTGTGTGTATCGGGAGGTTACCGCACCCGAGACGGACAATGACGCTGCGATAATACACACATCGAGAGATTCGTACAGCGCGTAGATCCGTTTATACATGCGAACATATGGTCAGTCACGAAAAATCAATTACAGCATTTAATATATTATTGTACGTGTTATATATATATAAAATTTAATTCAATAAAAATCTCAGTAATGAAGCCAGTTTAAAGAACAGGAATCGAAAAAAAAAAAAAACATAATTTAAACGGTATCGGCGCTTTCATTGTCCAGAAAACCGGAACCGAAAAACCGTAACCTTTATGAAATATTTTAGTTGACCGAAACCGGATATTTTCATTCGGTCCTGGTTGTGACCGACCAAATACGCACGGCGGACGGCGCACTGTCTACGCGGTGTAGGAATCGAAATCGTCGGCTTACATCGATAAGTTTTACACAGTAAGATAGTAGTAAGAAAACGGCTACTTAAAAATCCATGTACACAGAGTATTTATAATAGCGGCGGTGGTCGCCCTCGGAAATTCTCCCTCCGCCGCGAGTCGAGAAGCCGCGCGGTGGGTATCGCCGGGCGCGGCTGCTCCGCGCGGACAAGAATTGTCAGTTCGTTTCTTCTATAACGGTTATTTTTTTCTTCCTCGGTTAAAGAGACGAGCGAGATCCGAAGTGTATGATGAGCCGCGACGACGCTCATGCGTGTGCTGCCGCGAGTGGTGCGTGCCACACGCGTGTGTGTATGTGTTTGTTTCTCGTTTGGCATTTTCATATGGCGTTGGTTCAGTGCTCGGAAACTGGTGGACCGGCCGAACGCGGTCCGCGCTGTACGCCCGTGGACGACGATTCGTCCTGAGTTAGATTTAGCAAGGCGAGACGAAGGTCCCTTACCGGTGCCTCTAAAAGTGGTTTAGGAATCACCCGATTGGCTGAGAAACCACATTTAAGGCGCTTTCATCGATTAAAGTGAGTTCAGAACATGGATTTCTGGCTGGATTTGCAACGGTGGATATAGTGAGCCTTGAGTTCTAAGCGCTAAATTGTCGCGTAAATTCTAGCGGAAAACGTTTTTACAGCCACCGAACGTTGCCATTCCTAAAGTTGGGTCTATAATGAGGTCGGCAATCGTAAGGTCGTAAAATCGCAGTCGTGCGAGTCGGCCCACTTCCGGGCGATTGAATTGGTCGTAGTCGTTGAAATTGGAAGCGGAACGAGTACGACTGTACGACCCCATTGTAGATCCAACTCGAGGCTCAAACGTTGTTACGACTTTCGGCAGCGCGCCTTTTGTCAGAAATTACATTACGAAATTACATTTTATGGCTTAGAACAAAAAGCTAAAGGCTTATTGCACCTATTATAGATCCAGATTGAAAGACACTTATCCTGTTCTGTGCGGTAGGACAAAACGTAGAATAAACACAGTGGAGCCGATATCAAACTAGTATTGCAGATTGGGGACCGCCTTACAAACTTACAGCCACAACCTTACTGACATTGTAGAATGGACTTTATATGAACATTCTTCTGGTTAGAAGAGGATAGGTATCTTTTGGATTTGCTCCGCTACATCTAGCTCGGGGACGAATCGTTGTCCACGAGGTGTGCACTCGACGTCCGGCTACAACGGCGGGCCTTTCTCTTCGCGGGTTAAAATGCGACGCACTGAATTGGCAGCGTTGTAGTATTTTGTGCATTTACGTAACTCGATCGGTGGATATGCGAGTATACGTGAGAGCGGCGAGACTCTCACGGTAGCCGCACAGTCTTCGCGTGTCTTCGCGTGTAGCGAAAGAAATTCTTTTCTTTCTCTCTCTCGATCGGCTCTTGTTCTCCTTCGACCACTTCTCTCGCACTCGATCAATCGTTCTGTCCGTGCCAATATTTTTATTATCTCGTGAAGTACGGTCGAAATTATTCGAAATGAGTTCGGCCGATTTATGCGAAGAAAAGACGAGCGACGCCGTGCCTGGGCATCGCTCGACGGGGTAAAAATAGCTACCGAGTGAGCCGAAGAAATTGAACACTTTTACACACACGATTCCGAGAACGAAAGAAGAGAAACTGGAGAAAACGAACACGGAGAGCGGCGTTCCCCGATTGCTCCGCGTCTCACTTAGAAGAACGAGGCGTGTCTCTCGCGGAGGACGAGAGACACAGAAAGAGAGTATTTGAAATTCTCTCGAGGAACGCCGAGAAAAGCAAGGGAGCGCACTACTCAGGCTCCGCTCGCGGAAGGTAAACGGAAAGGAAACACGTCGCGAAGAAGATCATTAGCCTATCATCAGTCTGTATCAAACATGGTCTTTAGTTACTTTTGGTGTTCGCACAATCCGTGGCACGCTCAGGAACAACGCGAGGGATTTACACGTAGTCTCTCTTGCATCCGGACTTCTCTCTCTTCTTGAGCGTTCGCTTGTAACTGCGCGTGAGGCTGTGCGTCGCCACACTGTTCAGCGCTGCTTTCGTGCATGCCACGGCACTTGTTTCCTAATTTCTATCCCTGAAAGCAGGATTCACGATTACCGGTCGTCTGCGCCTCCGTAATCGTTAGCCTCAGCTATTTATACTGAGACTTATTAAGGTGAATTCTTTCATTATACCCAGATTAAACTAACCGATGAATAATAAGAATTGCCAACAGCAATTTCCAGCTCTAAAGCTTGTCGTTCAACGATACTCAACGAGTTGATCATTTCATCTGTGTCAGCGAAATGGAGCAAGTAACAGTTGAGACCGGCAGTGATTTTAAATCGTCGATTGATCCGAATTCGGTGAAAGTCATCCTTAATATAATTACTGATCATGCAAATTATATGTTATATGTAGGATGAGTGGCGATAACTGTCACCACCTTGAATATTTTCGAAACTATGAGAGTAAGGGAAAAATTTATCCAATAGAAATGAACACAGAAATCGATAATTCACAAAAAAAAAAAAAACAATTTAATAAAACTACTCGGAGAAAACAGCAAGAGCTTTTCAAAAGCAACGTCTTTTCAATGCTTCGGCGAACGACACAAGCTTTTAATATTCAGTGTCGATGAGATGAAAGGCGAAAGAGAATATTTACCCCGGTCCAGGATAGTAATAGGGCGGCGGTCGTTCATATTCGGTGCTTAACGGAGGCGGGGCCCCGGCGGCTGGTTGATACCTTGGCGGTCCACCGTTGGGGAAGTCCCAGTTTCTGCAATGACAGCGTTCGTGAGAGCTCGACAGGATTACGCATACCCGGTATCTGCGCGATACTCGTCTCCGGTCAAGGTTCATAGCACTCAAACAACTTCCTAGTGTGCTGTACCGATTCGCTTAACCCTTTCGCTGCCTGCGATTCGGTAAGCCCCCGAGAGGCTACAAACATCTCTTACGGTAGCGAAAGAGCTAAGCGCTCATCATCTATTACGGTCCTTTGCCACAGTAAAATGCCTTAGCGAACTAACATATGATACAGCAGCCGCCCAAGCGAAATGAAAGTAAGATCGGTTGGAGAAACACGGGCGCGTTCGGCGGTCGCAAAATATATATACGCTGTCGGGCGACACGCCGGAATGCGGGACATGCTTCTCCGCGGCGGAAAGTCGTGAGGTGTCTTCCAAGCGAAATCAACATCGCGCGTGAGCATCGCCCGACATGGAGGCTTTCATCGGCACCGACCGACTGTGTCCCCTCTCGCTGAGGTATCTCGGGTTTAACGACAAGCGTCTCCACCGACGGAGGAAGCTGAACTCGCTCGGACCCCTTGGCCTCGCGTGTTCTTCGCGTTTTCTTTTTTTTTCCTTTTCTCACTGTTCCCTTTTTTGTTCTTTTCAATTTTCTATTACCCTGCGCGCGCGGCCAAGCCTAGTTTCTCTTGCACAAAGCTCTCGCGCGACATGGCCAATCAAGGAACACAGCTCGAGTAACGTAACACGCAAGGAGAAGGAGAAACGGCGGTGTAAACACTCGGTGTAAACAATAGTCTTGCGACTTACGTGCAGAGGCGTATCGAGAGACGCGAGAGGTTGAGCCCCCCGCAGGGTTCCCACTCACCTGGAAAGAACCGGGAGAAAAATCCATGACCATCGGGGCTCACTCTGCGTACTGGACATGCGACATGATACTATATTCAACGGTCAGATCTCGGAACGTCTCGCCTGAATCTCAGAACCGGAGGTACGATCGGCGCGCGGTCGATCGGCGGAGGAGCTCAGAGGACGTCGCGCGTCCCGTGATCCTCCGGCCACCCCCGCTTCTCGCACGGACGCGCTCGATCGCTCCTCAGCTCGCGGAAAGAACGCAAGATCACATTCGATGAGTGGGAACCCTGCTCGTATCGGGCGAGAAGAGATTACGAGAGAAGAAGAGAGGTGTCATATTGACCGCCAGAGAGGCTCGGTATATATATATATATATATATATGTATGTATACTCAAACAAAGTGGAAGCGTTACGTTTCACAGAAAGCTGAATTTATGCTGATCGCTTGCTCCGTTTACAAACTTACTGCGACTCTAGTGATACGCTAAAGACTTTATTGTGAGGTTCTGTTTTGGAAGGGGCGGTATGTTCGTGGTTTCGCCACGATAGGGTGAAACTGTAAAGAAATAAGACGTGACCGATGAAACCGGTGCGCGAGCGAGAGAGAGAGAGAGAGAGAGAGAGAGAGAGAGAGAGAGAGAGAGGGGGGGAGGGAGAATTGCGCGTCGTTACGCATATGTAACGTCGCCGCAATGCGTCACGTTTCAAACGCTACAACGTCTCAGCGCGCCGCCGACTGTTCTATCGTGTCTTGTTGATCGATATGCATATACGTAACACGTGCGACACAGCACGAGCCGTTGAGCGTCGAATGAAGGAAACTGATCTCCTAGGTTTGCGTGTGACTCGACGTCCGTGAAGGTAGAAGAGGACAACGAGAAACAACGGACGATGAGAAGTGGAGGACGGGAAAGGACACTCCTCTACTCACTTAGGCGCCAGGTTGGAGTATCTTGAGTCATGATGTGACGTACTCTGGTGAGCGTCGGAAATCCTCTCGCGTTCACTATATCCTGCGGGACCGTCGTAACTCTCAACGTACGCCGTCGGATGATGCCTGCTGTGGGACACGTGCTTCTTGTCATGGACGCTGCAAGCAAAACGCGAGATTCTCTTAGAAGGGTCACAGTGCGACACCCGTGTGTGTCGCGGACGACGCGAGCACTCGTCATGCGAGTTAGAGAGACCAAATGTGTGTGCGTATGTGTATATGTGTGTTCATGTGCGTGTGTCGTAATCTAAAAGCTGCGGTGTGTCGGTTATCCTCGGAATCGGTGTTTCCCAGTATGTTGTTCCCTTGGAATTGATAAGGTTTTTGGAAAAAAAGAAAAGAGAGAGCGAAGGAGACGCGTCTGGCTGCGCGCCGTACTTTTGCATCGACGAGCGTCTCCTTCGCCTTCCTCGACAAGATACTCGGCGAATCGCGCTAATTGCGTCTCTCCACGGATTTACGCCGAGTATCGGGAAACATCATTTGGGAAACACTTTTCCGAGCAGCGTGTGTATTAAAACCCCGCAACTGCACGGGAACCCGCAGAATGATGAATTGCGCATCGGTGCCCGGCAGCAGATTGCAGTGTCACCGTAAGTCGTCGTTTTGCGCGGAAGAGGCGGATTGAATGCGACGGAATAAAGTCGGAGTGGGATTGATCGAGCCGAAGCAGCGTCCGGATCGGATTCCAGATTAAAGACCCGTTCGCTGACTCACTTCCATTCGCTTGGATTTACTCTATTAATTGGAGACTCTCTCCGGGAAGGAGACACTCGCCGTGTGTCTAATCATTATGCGAGTTCGGTATGCATGCAGCTTTAGGAACGAGGAACACTTTCTAGACGACTACAGCCGGTGCCGAGAGCGCTTGGTCTAAAAAAGCCGTCGTCTATCCGCACGTACATTTGTGTTTCTCTGTGTGTGTCTTTCCTAGCGGAGCTCTTAAACAGAAAATATTAATTAAGCCAAATTAGTGATGCGCTGTGTGGAGATCGAACAAGCGTGTGAAATGAACCTCGAAATGCTCAACTTAGTCCAACGCGCAACGTATCTTACGACAAGCGTGTCTACGCCAGCAGAGAGAGAGAGAGAGAGAGAGAAAGAGAGAGAGAGAGAGAGAGAGAGAGAGAAAGAGAGCGAGTTAAAATTAGTAACGTGGTGCGAGGTGCATGCAGTCGTCGACGAAAATCATGGTGTCCCGGGGAAAAATACACTCAATATGTCCGGGCAAGGGGAAACAATTGTGCAGAGATTACTTTCCGTCTTCCTAGCAACGCGCAGCGATCCTTTTCCGACTTTTCTCTTGCAGTGTTTTTTTGTTAAATAATTTAGTGTGATTCTGATTATAAAATATACAGGATACTTTGTAACTAAGGTATACAGTTTGAAACCGCTACTAAAAAAATACGCGGCTTACACGAGAAATTAAAAATAATTGATTTCATAATTTTTCAGACAGTAAATATATATTATTTGATTAATATGATTACATATGTGTATATGTATCTATCAGTTTATAAGAATTGCACACTTTGTCTGATATTTATTCTAAATTTTCTAGCGCTTAGCACAGCATTTTCCTTGTGGTCGGTGGCAGATGTTAACATCGCTTAAAGTATTTTATCGTATTCAGATTAATATGTAAATCTTGGGAAATCTGATTCGAATTCGAGCCGTATTTGAATCAAAGAGATTCGTGTCGACATGAAATTTTCAAATTCAACTTGACTTCGAACGTATTATCAAAAATTCGACCACTTTCAATCCTTTTAATTGGACAATGAAAAAGTAAAAGAAACGACACTCCAATCGTCAGTCTCGACCAACGCCGAAAATCGGAGCACTGCGCAACGAACTTTCTACAGGAGGGAGGAGCGAGAGAGAACGTTGTGCTGTTTTCGAGCAAGTTACACGGCATTCAGAGGTCCGGTGATAAATCAATTCGAGACATATATATACACATGCGTGTGTCACTCTCTCGGGAAGGTGGGGGGGGAGGTGGGAGAGCACATGCGAGAGCACATTGTGGTTTTGTTGTAGTATACTTACTGGGCGAGGGGTATGTTATCCCTGTCTGCGTACGCGTCATACAAATATTCACTGTAACGGAGCGTGTTAGCGGTTAGATTCCAACAACCATTCCACACATTAGACGGCTACTTTAAACATAATCTAAGCTACCGCGCGCGCCGGGCACACGACCGATCGGGTTCAAAGTGAGAGAGAAGAGATTTCACGTGATCTCCTGTCGCGTGGCTCGTTGTGCACAGCAAAGGGAGAACAAGACACACGGTCAACGGGATGTGTATCTCGAGAATCGACGCTTTACTTCTCGAAATCAAGAGTAAAATACTGTATTTTGCACGTTACGAAAAAAACGATTCCATCGGTGTGACTGAATTTTCCATTGCTTTTGCCATTGGTGGCCAGGCGAAAAACTTCACTTGTTTATTTATATTTTCTTTTTTTTCTTCTTCATCACGTGCAATACGGATCATTGAAGCGACAAAATAATTCCCCGTTGACTATATGTTAAAATCGCTGGTTAATAGCACACGTCACAAAGTAGAAAAGTGAAAAACTGAAAACAGGGTCATCGCAAGGATCATCACAGAATTTCTCCGTCTCAAACGGACGAGGTGTTTGGTGTGACGTGGATTTACGAGATCCTGGAGGCGGAGGTGCCAGGGGACTGATTCGAACCGGGAAATTCCAACCGAATTTCCCGGATCGAAGGTCCTCTTTGTAAACAAAAAAGAAACAAGGACATGCCGACTATCAAAAAAGATATTACAAAGCGCGAATAAGTACATGCCATGGTATATGGAAGCTCGAGAATGACTACGAGAGACGGGAAAATAAAAGACTTCCAACAGTTTCTACATGAAGGGTGCTCAGAGATTCGTTGTATACGTTGAGATTACGCAGAGAGAAAGGAAAGAAAGAGAGACAGATAGATAGATAGATAGATAGAGAGACAGTGAGTGAGTGATAGAAGAAAATCGTTTCTGAGTTTAACACGAGAATCGTCGCTAGGTCTCTTATATCTTATCGCCCTCTCTTAAAAATTGGCGATCGATCGTTCGTTTCACCTGTGGGAGGGGGATTGATCGGCAACTGAATAAGTAATTCGTGTATTCGCGTATTCGTTCGACAATGGATCTACTGGAGACACATTAGTACCTCAAATATCGTCATGCACCATATATATCGAGTCAAGAAACACGATGGAAAAAAACACGTCTCTCAGGTGTCATAGAATCGCGATTGTCGTATTTACGGGGGGTAGAGGGGGGAACAAGTGGAGACTTACGCTTCAACGAGGGGTCCCGGGTACGGATCCGACTTCTGGTAGAGGGCGCTCAGCTTCACGCAGAGCACTATGGTCGGTATGAATAGGATCAAGCACCAGCCGACGCTCGCCCAGAAGCCGTTCTGTATAAATGCAAATGGAAGCATGAATATTAATTCTTCGCGGGTCCCGCTTAATTTTGCGACGCGCCGCGCGATACTTCGGTTATCGTCCGACGCGAATTCGCTCGTCGACCGGGAAACTTCCACGACGCGGTCGGAGAATTTATAACGAGAAAGACAGAGAGAGAGAGAGAGAGAGAGAGAGAGAGAGAGAGAGGGGAAGAACTATAACGGACGAAAGTCCAACGTGGCGATAGGCAATTAATAACTCTCCGAGCGAACTCGTCGGAAATCGACGTGTGGATTTAAAGGCGGCGCATATTCTCGCCTTTCGATACGAAGTAGAACACGATACTCACGAACGGGTCCAGAACTTTATTGCAGCCCGCCACGAGAGTCGCGTTGTAAGCATTCGAAACGGGAGCGCACCTGCCGATCTCGTTCTTAGCCCTTTCGATCACATGGTCGAGGAATTTGTCCACCTGAAGTAGGAACGCGTTGCCAAACCTGGTCGCGAGCTGTCGACAGAATCAATCGCATCGGTTAATGATGTCCGGCCGTAATCTCTCTCTCTCTCTCTCTCTCGAGTCTGTAGGAAAGAAGGAAGGATAACACATACGTATTGAACGTATTCCGGGCCGTCTTTGTTGAGGAACTGCTGCGCCTTGGTGACCTCGTCCACCAGATCGTGAATGGCTTCCGCCATCGAGCTGTGGTTGAACTTGATGTTCTCCTGCAGCATCAGTGCGTTCGCGCTCAGTTGCTCGCTAAGCGTGGCCATCGGCATCACTAGGTCTCTGTGGTAATGCTCCAGGTCGTGGGCATTCTTCTCGAGACTGTCCCTGATGTCCTCCTGGCCGCTCGGCAACTTGGCGGAAACTTCGCGCAATTGCTTGGCGAGGTGCTCCAGATTGATGTTCGTGATGTTCTCGGCGAGCAACTCGGCGTATTGGTAGAACTTGATGTCGCTGAGACCGCTCTGCGCGAGGTCGTTCAACTTGGACCTCGCGCTGTCCTTTAAGATCACCACGCCCGGAGAGAGGCTGATCTTCCGTCGCAGCTGTTGGATCGTGTCGTTGATGTCGTAACGCCCGTTGTAACTACGCAGATCCTCCACGTTGTAGAGATTCTTCAGATTCAGCACGTTATAAAGCGTCTCGTTTTCATGGCACTTGCTGCAACGGGAGGAGGGATCAGGTGACAAGCGCACTCGCGTTTATTCGCGTCGATTCAACGTGAGACTGTCGTACTTTCTGATATTATCTTACAATATCAACGTCATATTTGGGCTGTTTCCAATTGTCTATAAGTGTGCGTTATTGATTATTCTCCAAGTTTTTTGGCGTGGACTCTTTACTCAAAATGAAAAATGGCAGTAACTCCGAACGACAGTAAAAGTACCGTCACTCAAAGTCGCGAGGTTGAATGTTCTCAAGCTTACGGCAGATTCTGAGCGAGTCAATTGGAATAAATATATTTATATGACAGTGAAGTATTAGGTTGGTGCATATGAAATGTCGGATTCTTAAGTGATTGTATAAAACTGTATATCTTTCTTCAAAAGCTGTTTATTCAATCAAAGTATGCTCCATTCGCTTCAATACACTTCTCCCAACGAGATTTTAAAGCGTAGATGCCTGTCTTAAAAAAATTTTGGTCTTTAGAATTAATAAACTCTGATATCGAGTTTTTTAGACTGTCTTCATTTTCATGGTGTTTGCCTCTTAAAAACAGCTCTAAATGCTTGAAAAAATGAAAATCGGTCGGCGAGAGATCCGGTGAATATGGTGGATGCTGCAAAACTTCATATTCCAGTTCGTTCAGTTTCGCAATTGTTTTGTGCGATGTGTGCGGCCGAGCGTTGTCATGGAGCAGTAGCGGGCCATGCCGATTCACAAGCGATGGGAGTACAATTTGGTGTCTCAATATCGTTGTATGGTCAACTTTCATCCTGATAGCAAGTTCCCTCGTGGATACGGCTGGATCCGCTTCCACTAGAGCCTTCAGGTCATCATTATTCACAGACGTTTTGGGTCTTCCGCGCGGCTCATTTTGCAGTGAAAAATCGCCAGTCCGAAATTTTTCGAACCAACGCTGCACTTTCCGATTGTTAACCGTATTCTCCCCAAACGCTTGGTTTATGTTGCGTGCAGCTTTTGCAGCACTATTACCAAGTTTGTACTCATATAAGAAAATGACGCGAATGTCGGCAGAATTCATATCGGTAATAAACTCAAAAGAAATAAAAAAGGGAAGACCTTCGAGAAAACCTATTTTGTTGAAATGAGTCTCTGGCAATGGACAATACGAGTATGAATGAGGTTATGCCAAATACAAAAGTATAACGAAAACAGGGAGGAAAACGTCCGCATGTAAAGAGAATGCGACATTTCATACGCACCAACCTAATACATCAGATTCATTCTTCAATTTCGAGTGAAAATACTCACTCGACGATTCAGAGCGGGGAATTCGATCTACATGAGTTAAAAGTCACTCGAATTCGAAGAACTCAGTAATTACTCTACTTCTCGAGGGATTTCCAAGAAATCTGGAGAATGTGTGATAAGATTAGTTATTTCCGTTTACGGAAACGTACCGCTTCCGTAGAAAGCACAGGAGAAAAAGATTTCTTTAGATTTAATACGAGTGTTTGCTTGCTTTGGATGTGTTCAATATAAACAATATAATTGCACGTCAAATGTCATTTTGTTTGAATGAAAATGTTGTTGCGCTAAAGTAAACCATTTTGTTTGATAAAAAGAAGATAATATTATTTTGAGGAAACATTTGCTTTTGTATAAAAAAATGTATTTCATTGTATATTAGATATTGTTCCACTGAATAGAAAGGAATTTTTAATATTTTTCTAACATAGTGTTACTTCTTTTAAATAATTTATTGTCTATGACAACCATTATTATAATGTTTGGGTGAAAATATAGAAGATATATGTTATTTAATATGATGAATGAGAGAGAAAAAGATATTTGTTGCTTGAGATATCAAACAATCCTGTTTGTTGAATCAAACATTTGTTTGTTCGCTTCATTCCAAGAGACAAATTTGTCTCGGATTTAGAGAAATTTGATTAATCCCAGAGAAATATCTTCTCCATGTGGGCTTCCTTGAAAATTCACTATGCTCAAGAGTTTACGAGAGAGAATGAGGGGGATATTTTCGAGTTAAGGCTTTTGTGTGTACTCACGTAACGATATAACTCATATTAATATCCGCTTTCTGATTGTTCGGGTAAAGTACCCGCTTGATCTGCACCAGCTCGTCGACCAGCTCGAACATTCTGTTGTCCTTCGGATTCTTCAGGGGCTCGCAGACACCGCGCTGAGCCATGACACCGGTCACCATGTGAACCACGGTTATAACCATCAACACGCTCGTCAGGAGAAAGATGATCCACACGGCCCTGCGATTAAACGTCGGCGGCAATAAAAACGACGATAGCGATCCGCTTTATCTTACACTGGCTGGTTTTCCGGGCAACTTTCGCAACCTACATCATGAGAAACCGTGCACCTGACCCTTTGTTACAGCAATCGTCCCCGTATCCGTCCGGTCGCTTTCCGCAAATGCCACAGAGGAGACCGCACGTCAAACACATCAAGACAGTCAGAAGAATACCGGATATACCCAGGCCGAGATAGTATCTAGAAAGGAATGCGTGTTCAAGGATCGTTAGTGCGAGTCCGCCTGTCGAAAAAAAGTTCATCCTAAAGAAAGTTCATCATCATCATTCGTCACGAACCTATAGGGCGAATACTGATCTATATTGTTCCGGGCGATGTCTAGATGCGGAATGTAAACTCTATCTATGTCGATATTCAGTCTGTCGATGAGGCTAGTCATGTTAGCGGCGATGGTCGCCAGGAAGTTACAAGCGCGTCGGATACTCGCGCTGACTACGGGGATCGTCTGATTCACGGCGTGCTGAATGTCCTTCTGGATCTTCAGGAACGACTCTCTACCTTGGCTCACCTCCGACACTATATTGCCCTCCATGAGCACAGTGATGTTGTGCAACGCGAACGTCACGTCCGGCAGCTGAAAAATTCACGTATCGTGCTTTTAATTGGTATTAAATAAGTGTTGCTCGTGGGCGGGATGAGGCTCAACACATGGATCAAGATCTCCCTCTAACGAATTCGACTATTTCGAGCTACTAAATGCAGTCTTCCGAGGTGTAACATGCCGGCTTCATCGAACTTCGTGAGAGTTATGACATTATGACGGTATATATCAAACGAAAAGATCGCAATGTACACATGTGTTAATATCTTGGAATAACGAGTAGCGGATCGATAAAAAAAAGTGCGATCAAATCCTGAGGATATCATGTATCAGAAAGAGTAAGAAAGAACACAAAGGAATGTTATGTGCATCTCCTCCAAACAAAACGCTAAATGTTCGTGCTTAGACAAAACAGTCTCTCTCGCGTAAATCCTCTTCGATCGTGTAAGTCTGTGTAAGATAAAGTCACTTATGCGTTCTCATCTTTCCACTATTTAACGAAAAGAGAAGGTGCTCAGGGAAGAACGATGTGCCCAGAAAGAAGTTTGTCTTAGTAGAATGATGTAACGTGTCGTATCATCTCGACGAACATTCCTACTCGTGCAAATTGTCTCGCAAAATTAATTATATGATGCAAATAATCATGTTCGTACGAAAACGTGTGTACACACAAGATAGGGGAATCACATGCCTCCGCTTATACAACTTACAGACTGAAGCTATTTGTGGCAAGCATGGAATCAAATGATTTTATACAATATCTCTCTTCGTACATTAATGTTCACGTGTGCCAGTAAATTGCCAGTAAAAATCAATGTTTCAGTATGTCCAAATTTATTAAAAAATTGCACTTGCACCGAGATGTATCATGCAGTATACCTTAATAATCTTTTCTCTTGAGATTCAGCGAATGAAAAGATATTTAAATGTCGATGACGTAAAAATCAAAACGAAAAGTCAATTCTAACTAGATAATATAATATTACTCGATAAATATAAATATATACTCATTAAAAAAAATTTGTGATAATATTAAAAATAAAAATTAATGATATTACATTTTATATATAATTATGTATAATATTATATATATAATTTTTTATATATATAATATATAAATTATATATATAATTAGTCATGAGTATAATTGTTCAGTAAGACTTGTGGCATTAGAAATTTATTCTAAGAAGCCTTACCTATAAGCAAACGAAAGCCAAGGCAAGCCTTGTACAAATCTACCGTTTCGATACATTTAAGCGTCAATCTTGTACTTGATGCATCTGGACCTCGATATAGTTCCTGATTCGAAAATAATGCGTGGAACGTTGTCGAGAACGTTCGTGATTCTCTCTTTCAACATTACTTCGCTATATCGAGGGCCGAGCGCATGTTTTTGTTAAAATTATTTGATATCTCGTTATATAGTAAAAAAGAGATTCCTTCACCGTAAAGTCATACCTTCGGGAAGTATCGGTCCATGTACTGCGTGTAAACAAGGAAAACGCTCGTCAAGTAACTGACTAAAGTAGTACTCGAGATAAGAAACAACTCGCCGCTACTTACCTTATCGAAGTCTACTTGGACCGACATTTGATTCACTTTGTAGTCGTGTAGAACCCGTTGGCACTTGTCTGTCGTGCAAGCAGCTAACGTGTGGAGAAGATTCTTCTTGACGCCACGGACAACTGAAGAGGCAAGTTGTTTTCTCAGACCGAATCTTAATGAAATTGTTCATATATCGAAGTAGAAATTCGGTTTAAGAACGATCAAGTAGCTCGACTCGGCTATTATTCTCCACGTTATCATAATGCGAGCTCAAAGAAAGTTGAATTCGTTTTGCCGGCCGTTCGACGACGAAGATAATCGCTTCAAGGGAGTTACACTCGAACGCTTACCGATGTCCAATTGACTGGCGTTTATCCGCAATTCCTGCGTTATCTTATTCATGAGTCTGAGATCCTCCCTGATCGACTCCAGGCCGGTAACTATGTCATTGAGATTCGTCAGGGAGACGGCGTGCGAATACTCCGCCAATTGCTCGGTGACGATCTTGCCGCTGGCCTGCAGGATATTGTTGAGCGTGACCTCGAGCTCCTCGCAGTTGGTCTTCAGCAAATTCTCGATCTCTTGCTTCGTGGAGCTCAAGTAAAGCTTCACGTCCTTCAGACTGCTCTTGGCGTTGTGCGGAAGCTCTTTCGTGCCCTCCTGCATGTACTCGTTGGTGACAAAGGCGCACACCACGCCGAAACTGCAATTATTAATTAAACATTATTAGCGTTATCCGCGCTGTTATACGAGATGGAGGAACGACGACGAGGCGACAATAGAACTTCATTGTTGGCCGCTTTTACACGAGGGATGTTGCCGTGTTTAACATTGTTTGATATCCCGCGATATTAATGCCACATCCGATTAAATTGCACGTACGGGATAATTAAATTTCGAGGAAGGACTGTGAAGTTAATTATCCATCCGTTGCGATGCGGCGCGCGAACACGAGCGTATTGATGCGTTCGTTAATCCTTTACGTACGGGAGAAGCGCGCATTCGAAATTCCCGGATTAATCGTAATTACGAGCGGAATTATTTTCTCGTTTACAATCGCTGATCGTGTAACGCGTCGAGCCCGGAGTTGAGGGAAATCGAGACGGGTGTGCACGCTCGCAGAAATTCATCAAATCGGCTGAGATTTCCGCCGCTGGAAATACTCACAGCAGAATGGTGGCGACGCCGATCAGCACGATGCTGAGCATAATCTTCCTGCAATGATCGTGCTTCTTGTCGAATGGCTGGCTTCGGGCGCCGCAGTGGCCGGCGCATCTGCAGCAACAAAAGAAGAGACCGGCGCAGGGCAGGATGGCCGCCACGAGGAGTCCGACCAGGGCGAGGCCGGCCAGTCCGCCGTAATGGGTCACCAGGATCTTCCATTCCTTAAGAGGATCCGCGAGAACCGGCATACCGTCCACCACGGTGATCATACCTGAGACACACGGGAGGAAAGAGAGAGGGGAACTGTGATAATCGCAATTATCGGATCCTCCGGAAGATACCGTCATTATCGCGAAATATGCGGAAAATGCGTTTCGGTTGACCGGGTTGCAACCGGTTCAACTAAATCGCGCTATGAGCGTCTGTATTTTCAGGCACGAACGGTGATCTAGAAAGCGGACCGTTGCCGCAATCGAGACGGAGAATGCGAGCGGCGCGCATTCTTTCTTGGCAGCGGCGAGATTCGGGGCTTGGTCAGCGCTCTCCGCTCTTAAGGAGGTTGTAAAATGATATTAGTTTGAACGAAGAATTCGATGAAACCTGCGCTATTTACACATTGAAATATTTCGCCTGTTTTCCGTTACTGAACTAGGTTGCACTTTTTACCGTCAAAGTGAGACAACTTAGCGTTGGAAGGAAAAGAAACGAAATTCCAGTGCAGTTCAAGAACAGACCTATTAGTTTCGTGCGGTTAGAAAAAGTCTGACCACTCGGGAGCTGAGATATTTGCAACTGAAATTGACACTTTTTATACATGTCCCTTCAGATTTTAATTTCTTCCTTTAACATCTTCTGAATTAAAAATAAGATTTTGCTGGAAAACTACGATGATATTGAAGATTAACTTGCTCAAAATTCCCGATGACAGAATTTGCGTTCGCATTGTAGAACGAAATTAATACTGGGGACACAAGAGAGGAAGGGAGAAAGAAAAAGTCATCAGATAAAATCTCATCGCGCGAACCAGAGGAGATCATCGATGCGCAACAAAGACGAGCTCCTCCAAGAAATTCCTGGGGGAAATAAAGTAGAATCGTAGACGTTATCGCCTACGACATCGCAGAAACCGTAGACGTTTGATGAGGAACGGGACACGTGGACGTGCAGCGGTGCGTAAAAATGCATCGGAGGTTCTCTTCCTCTCTCTCTCTCTCTCTCTCTCTCTCTCTCTCTCTCTCTCCACCATCGGGAACAGCTGATGGCCGCGTCCTTTCGATGGGAAGGGGAGGGCGGAACGAGGACGCGCCGAATGTAGGTCGTAGGTCAGGGTGCTGGAAGGGCTGCTGCCAGGTCGTCGGAAAACAACGGGAGCCGGGGACAGGTTCGAAAATTTATCTCGCCGGGTAATGCTCCCCTCTCCCTCTCACGAGGAAATGGGTCAGCTCCGGTTGGTAGTTGCGTTTTAGATTACCGGCCATAAGCGCGAGCTGCATCGATCTACATCCGCCGGTGATCTTGCTCCGCGCGCTCTTCTACATTCGCGCACGCACGCGCCATGTTATCGCGAAGACATGACACCGATCGGGGAGAGGGTGAATCGGAGAAACAACCCCGGTTGACCCCGTTTTTCGGCGGCTCGCAAAGGTCGCCCGAGTAACGTTCCCGCGACAAAACCGGGCTGTTGTTGATTTTCTCTCTCTCTCTCCCTCATTTCTATCCTGTTATATATATATATTTCGAGAATAGTTCTTACATAGTATCAAAGCGCTTTGGAGAAATCATATATAATCGTATAATGAACAATGTTCCCTCCTTCCCTCTCACACGACGCGCTCGTCGGTTTCGAGAGATGTTGGTCTCGCAACGGCCGTTCGCTCCGATCGCGTCCACTGACGCGCGAAAGGATCCCTTTCTCTTCGCTCGTTCGTTAAGCTCCGCGCACCGGAGATGGGGAAATGGACGCGGAACATGTTATCGCCAATTTCTACGCGAAAATGTGTCACTCGACCGTCGCATGATGGGAAATATTTCGGCGGCGAGGAAATATATAAAGATTCCATTAGGAGCGCGCGCGCAATCACCAAGAGGAAATATTAGCTCTGCCAGCGCAACGGTTGATTTAGCAAAACGGATTGCCGAATTCGCCTAATTGAAATTAACATACAGACATCTCGGTAATTCCCTTGAAACCGAGCTGCTCGTTTGCCCGACCGTCGAATCAAAGCGGAGGCCCCGCTGTCAATCAAGTTCCATGAATCGTGGACACACAGCGGGAGAGGGTTTTGAGGACGCTAGTTAGCAATAGGCGGCCGTGGGTAGGTAATAGCGACAGAAAGAACGGATCGTGATTGAACGTTGCGCTCGTTAGGGCGCAACGTGTATACGAGGTGCTCGATGAAACTCTCGTCGGAGTAGCGGCCGGTAATTTCGGCTTCAAGCGGCGACCGCACCGCCGAAAAGGACCGAGAGGGACTAATTACCGGGAGGATTAGGCTCCGAATCGCAGTTGTTTCGACGAGAGAAACAGCGGGGAAAAGTAGTCCGCCGCCGTTGAGATCCTCGGAGTTAGCTCGGATCGAGCACCGTGTGTTTCATCGACTATAAATAAAACGCGAGCAACGTTCCTCCTCTGCAACGAGCGCAATAACGCGAGGGAGGAGGAGGGGAGGGGGATGCGTTTTACAGCAAGCGACAAAATCTATAATTCCTTTTTGGCGCGTAAAAGGACGCTGGTGACGTCGGCCAGCGTCGGCCAATGACCGGCCGATAAACACAGGCATTCTCCTCTATTAACGGTGTCTCGATTGCGCAACAAAAAATGATAATCCTCGCTCCACATCGGAGACTCTCTCGAAATCTCCGTTGACACGATCTAGACTGTTTATCTTGAATTTTTTTCTAAATGACACTTCTTCAACAAAGTCATTAGGAGATACTCTCCCATGCGAGAGATGTAAACACGTTAGGCAGTGCGACGTTATTAGAGCGCGTTTTCGTTGCAGCGTACAATACCGTGGCTCTCGTCTTTGAGTTGTATAAAAATGCATCCCGAGTAGAGAAATGTTAGGGGAAAACTAGTCACTAGACAGAAACTGGACGGTTTTTGCTGTCTTGAATTAATTAGACATTAACTGCTCAGAAAATGTCCAAATAATACTGACTTCTCGGCCAGTTACTCGCCGTAAACTGTTTCAATTTCTATTCGGAATAGTTACGTGTTATCGTTACATATAAGTCGATCTCTCTCTTTCGGAGCGCGTATTAATTCGCGACGGTCGATACGCGAGCGGAAGCATTTAATTGCATACAGGGGAACGCGTTATCGCCGTCGAATTTCGTCGAAATTGGGACGACGCCGCGATTCGGCAGGAACGTTCTCCTTGAGAACTTGCCCCCCTTTTGTGAGGAACGATTTGTTCTCGCTCTCGGAACAAAAGGAAACGTCTCCGAGTTTACGGCGATCTTATTTATAGCCCGATATCGCCGGGAAGAAGGACGCGTAATTAGAACGTCGTCCCGAACGTGTGAAATCGCAAACAGCGTACTCGCGCGGTAAAACTCGAACACGGCGTGTTCTCTCAAAGTGATTTAATAGACGCCAACGCGCTCCGATATGCGCCGCGGATGTATACGAGCGTGCGCGCACCTTCACGACCGATTAAGTCGAGCGACCGGAGGAATTAGGTCGAAACGCTCCCGAATGTTTTCGGATACATCCGGCTGACGTCAGCCGGCCGTCTATTTGCCTGTGAAGTCGCCCCCCTCGAATTCCTTTTTCATCGTTTTTTAATCGCGCCGATTACCGCGACTTTGTTCCTTCCACTTCCGCTTCTTCGCGATGAGACCGATCGGAAAGGAGAGAGCGGAGACAGAAGCGAAGGCTTGCACCTGCGCATGGTAACGGTGCAAAAGGTGAATATATTCCATCGACGGTGCGCAATGGTGCAACTGTGCAACGGCAGACTCACTGTCGTGCACAGGTAAGGCTCTCTCGATCGATTTGCCGCAGTCATTGACCTCCACGGTTACGTGTTAATGCCGCGTCGCCGCCGCCGCGTGGGTTTAGGTCGCGGTCTTTAAACGGTTCCCACGAGCGCGCGTGGCAATCGCCGATTCTCTCGCTAAGCTTCTTCTCCTTCCGGCAGTCACCAAGCCAAGAGACAAAGAAGAAAGACGCTCATTGACGGCGACGACGCTTCTCCGACGGTCTCCGCGCGTTCTTCCGAGGTCGGGGGAGATCGAATGATCGCGAGACCTGGAGGTCACGCGTAATTTTCTCGTCCGGCACCGCGATCGGAAACGTCGATAGCGACGAACGAACTCGGACGTAATTTCCAATAATCGCAATTAAAGCCAGGATGCAGCGGTGTAATAATAACCGCGGCGTGAACGTGCATTTTGCGGAATGAGTATTAATATATGCGCGCGCGAGAGGGTGAGGGGCGAGCGAGCGAGCGAACGCGGGGGCGAGGTTTATTTATTGCGAGAAGACGTTACGTAATGATCGCAGCGCCGGTTTAAAACAGCATCCACCGTGCCGCTATATCGGGACTTTCCGCTCGATAATCCCGGCGCGCGAGCTCTCTCGCCATTATACTAATGAAGAAATCCATTAGATGTCGGCGCGGCAAATATTGGTATATCCAATACTCCGATTGAACGTCCCGTCTCGCGTCACCCGTTTTCACTTATTTCCATCGGGTCAAGAGGGAGGCGGGGGGTGGCAACGTAGCGGAGAGGTATGTTACAGGGATTGTAGATTAAGCCATTTTGAACGAAAAATTTCCCTTTCCATTTTGCAAATAACCAACCGCAAATGTTTAATTAAAGTAGCCTCTATATATACAGTCACTTTCAATAATTCTAAATTTTCCGCGGTTGTTTGCAAAATGACGCAGGACTTTTTCGTTCACACTGACCTCAGCTATAAATGTATGACGAATGGGGCGTCGGAGATACCGAGAGACACGAGGAGATGGAGGAATATCGATTCCGCGAAATCGGAATCACGCACGGGCCAATTGCACGGGACGGTAAACTCTCGCGCCGACACGAGACCCGGAAACGGAAAATTAACCGGAAACGCCGGGAAAACGTTTGCGTGAGACAATTAAATAGCGATTAGTATTATATCGCGCCATTACCTTCCATTTGCGCGGCACTGTCCGTAATGAGGTCGCGCCGTGCTTTTTGCGAAGTCGATAGCCACAACAAGCTAAGATCAAACGACTGATCTATCGGGCCAATTAAGCCGAGAATACCGCGACAAAATCAGACCCGCCGTCGTCGATTAGCTCGCGTTTAATGCGGATGTCTCGCACGATTAATCGGCGATCGGGTAGTTGTGATCGCTCGCTCGTGGACGCGAGTTGTTTTCCCAGCGGGGAACCACCTTTCGATTCGCGCACGGAAGCTGTCGGTCGAATTTGTAGCGCCGCGACGCGAACTTCGCGATCGAGCGCCGAGAAGGAAGTTTATAGGAAGTTCTGGCGCGACGCGATCAAGGGGGGAATCGCGTCTGAACGACAAATACGGGAGGGAGGCGGTTTTCGCACGAGAGATCTCCCGATAAAGTTCGCCTCCCGTTAAGAGAAATTCGGTCTCCCGGAAATTCCGCCACTTTTCATCCCCTCTCTCCCCGCGGGCAGTTTTTCGCGAGCTGTTTACTTTCGGAAGAGACCGACGACGACAGGTCACACATCTCATTATTTTCAAGAGCGAAGTACTTCGCGCTCTTTCCACGGGTTTCCGCAGACGTGGCTGAGGAGGAAGCTCTTTTATTATTTTTGCGAGCGAATCCGCACATGTTCCGGCGACACTTGCTCACTCGCCCGCTCGCTCGTCCCGTCTATTTCGTTTTTTTCCTCTTACCGTCGTTATATTTCATTTGCTCGCGTTGTCTTCAAAGAAGACGTCGCAGGAGAGGGCACGGAGTTGAAGAAAAGACCGCGTGAAGAGTTCATGTAGAGTGCATCTGCGAAAGACCGCGGAAACGTATGCGCGTCCCATAAGCATCAAGCAAACGACCGGGAAACTCACTCAAGACTCACGGTTAAGAATAGAAAAGACGTCGGCCGGATTAAAGATGTGTTGATGTGTCGCGGAATAAAGAAGTCTACCACAAAGTGCACTGTGGGCAGAGCACTCCTTTTTTTTCCTCCGAACGCACGATTCCGGAATTTAAGGAGGTTGTCGCATCTTCACATTAAAGGGATTATTTATAAATTTAATATTTATCGAGGAAAATTACGTTCCTACGTATCCATTTCACTACCTAAATAATACATATGAATTTGAAACAAAATTGAGGCAGGCATATGTATAATATTACAAATACGAAAATATTATTTTTTTATTTTTCTTATTAATGTCCTATGCGTGCATCAGTTGACCTAATAGAAATGCACATATAATAGAAAGAGGTATATAAGTATTTAAATGTGTGTGTGTGTGTGTGTGTTTCTATATACTATGAACTTTACAACACTGTATTTTCAAAACAAAATGATCAATAATTCCGAAATTTGTGCATAATATCTACATATTAATCTTGAATATCATAGTCACTTTTCATTAAAATCTTACTTTCGGTTTAGGAAATATCAAAGATAGAAATTAAAAATAACATGCTAATCTCTCAAGGGACATGTATAAACTTTAGTTGCAAAAGCTCTCGAATGGTCAATCTTTCTCTAATTGCACCAGCAATAAGTCAGATTATTCAATATATACGTAGCGCAAAGTTTCATCGAATTCTTAACCAACTGGTTTCGCCTCACAACTTCCTTAAATATCGAATATAAACGCGATGTGAAATTTCCTCGGGCGAACAGAATAGAGTCATTCTCTTCATCAAATTTGTGTCTCGACCAAGAAACTTGCTCGCTCAATCGTGCTTTTGCCTCAGACCAAGATTTGCCGTGAATAATTATGAAGATCGGATGGCGGTAGATTCGGTATTAAGAGAGCTTGCGCTCCGCCAAGATTATTAAATGTACTTCTCCGCTCGCATTAACTTCGCCTCGCGGTGTCCTCAATTCCCGTCTCTTCGAGAGGCGCAACTAATATCCCGCGCGAAGCAGAAAGTTCTTTCGTGCGCTGTAATCATAACAAGAGACGATGATGGGCAACCAGCACCCGTAATATTTTGTCATGATGCATCGCTTTTTCCGCGGACGTAACACGTAACGATTATGCGCACAGCGCGATACGATGCCGGTCATTAATTCGCGAACGCTCGCGGAAAATTGGCCTTCGACGAAAGATTACGTACACGCTGAAATTAGATACACGAGAATCCTGTATCATTTATACGACGACGAAATGTTTCGAAAGACTCTTAGAAAAAAGTTAATTTTCAGTAAAGCGACATTTTTCTAACGAATATCTTACTTTTTTTACGAAGATCTTATTTTTATTTTTTTTTATGAAAGTTTCTTTCTAACAAAGAACTTATTTTTTTAATTATTTTTTATACGAAGATTTCATTAAAAAAAAAAAATGCTTTTAATGAGAGAGAAATCACATTTCTGAGAATTTTTACAATCCCCAGTTGCTGCGGTTTCTCAGCCCTAATTCCAAGCGGCGACCCTTACACGACATGTTATTAGAAACGACGAAGCGTTTCCTCCGGACGTTGATTCACGGCCCGTCTAATTGCTACTCAAGCGTTAATTGACTCTTCCCCCTGCTTTTTCGGGAGTTGGCCGGGCGTCAAGAAAAATTCGGCGCGACCCGCGAGGAGGGTTGATGGACTGCGCCGACTGTGACTGGAGAAATGCGATTAGAGCGCGTTCGATGACTTGTTTATCCGCTGGCGAGGGACACTTTTCCGAGAATTTTTCGCGCTTTTCCCTCAAATTTGCCGCATCCCTCAAGATATATCGTGGACTATTTCTCCGTAGCTTTTCCGCCCAGCTCGGCTTCATCTAAACGACGAGTCTCAATAAAGGGAAGTATTGGTTTACACCACTTTCCTCTAAAATATTTTCCTCGAGCTACCTAAACGTCCAACGGACGATACTATGTTTTTACCTTTCGAGGAACAATCGCGCGAAATTCTCAATTTTTCGCCCTCTTAGAAATTTCGTCACGAATCCCTGTGAGAGCCAACGTCAGGGTAGCGGGATTTATTCCGTTGTACGCTATCACCACGGGGTAAGATAAGAGAGAAACTTTCGGAATTGAAACAGAGAAGCGTGTATCCGAGTTTTCCAGGTGCTTCTTAAAATTTCGTCATTTGCGGCGACTAAAGTCTCACATCCGGTGTACGCGTATCGAGTTACGAAAACTAAAACTCTCTCATTCAACCTCCCCCCCTCCACCTATCTATCCGTGTGTTTGTCTGTGGCGACGAACTTGTAGTTTCGAAACGTCATTGTCGAATAGAAGTCGCTTAACAGGAGTAACCCGGCATGAAGGGATTGCGCGCTGACTGGTACCTAAAGGGTAAGAGAGAAGGAGCGGGAGCAAAGTTTGTTACCGCCCCGAAATCGCGACTTCCAGGCAAAGACTTTGGCAGCGTGCCAACCGCGAGACGACAGTTCGCACCGGTTATTGCACTTTGTACTCGTTAAATCGCCGTCGCCGACGCCGTCGTACACGGCAACATAATTGTTCGCCAACACTTGATAATAGCGAAGGTAGAAGAAGAGAGCTGCGGATCGCGATAACACGAAAGCCACTGCCACGTGTGAATCGATCCTCTTTCTCCCCGTTTCTTTTTCATATTCTCGTTTTCCTTTCATTAATATCCGTCCCGTTTTCGACGTGCAGCAAGTACAGAAAACTTCATTAACCCTTCGACCGTATCATGAGTCAGACAAACCCGGTGAGTTGTGTTTGATGAGTTATGGCGAAAAGAAGCGCGTGATCTATGAGTTCTCCCCGCTCCCGAAAAATCGTTAGAGAGTCGTTCGTGCTGATCTGATAAGCCGATTAATGCGTATTTTGGGATTCATCCGAATTTGACGTTTAGTTTGAGGATTAATTAAAGCTACACTGAGAAAAAAATGTTTTCAAATTTAATAAATTTTCTCGCATCCACAAAGAAATCTGAAAAATTTCTTATTATGCCTAGGGAATAGGACAGCATTAAATGCGGCGTCTTCTGTCGCGAGACGCACGAGGTTGCGTCCAGTTTGCTCCGTCATGCACACGCGTGTATCCGCGTATAACTGTAATCCTCGCAGACGCCTATCCGCGTCTCGTCACGATTACGGTACTTTTGTCACCGTGTATACACGCAGACGTAGTCACGCGAGGCAGAGGACGTCGCGATGTGGCTTATGAGTCGAGAGGAGGCTCATCATTCTCGCGATAACCGATCAAGGAACGCGCGAGATCGGGGGAAAATGTAACGAAAAAAGCGGACAAAAGCAAAGAGAGATAACGATTCGTGATTAACGCGATTGCGGGCGCGGCTGTTGGCTTAATTAATCTTTACGCGTTCGTGTTCGCATAATGCCATTTTGTATTTCGCTTCGCACTATATCGCTGGTATCTCACTCGCACGCACGCAAAGAAGACGCGACACGCGCTCGTAATTTTTGAAGACCACCGCCGCCACACCCCCGGATTTTTCCTCGAGGCGCGGAATTTCACGCGGTGATTCGATCCGTAACGGACCGTGCATGCGGCAGGTGCAGACGAGCGAGAACGTTCACACGGCCGCGCGTAAATATGTATCGCGCGCGCCGCGTTTAATTGGCGAGAACTGACCCGCGCTAATTGCCCGCCCGTTAAAACGAAAGAACGATGATCTCCGCCCCACGGTTCAACACGCCGCGGTCCAAGTTCCATCGACGCGCCGTTATTTTCCTTTTTCATCTCTCTAAAATAGGAAGCAAACAATCTTCTGGAGAACTTCTCGAAGATAATATACAGATGTGTCACCCCAGATTTCCGCTTAAGATCGTCGCGCAAAATACTTGAAAGATAATGAAGTATTTTTAATCGTGCACGATATCCAGTCTGAGCGCTCCCGCCGCTCTTTCAAACGAGCGTTGCAAAGGCGCGAATGTAAAGTGTCGTTATGCGCGTCGCTATCGAATGCCGATAAATTATACGTTAAATTAACGAGTCGCACTCGAATGCACGCTCCATCGGCGTGCGGGATTAACTCGGGTTTAATTGGTACTGACGAACGTAGGAAGGAAAGTCGAAGTTCACGAGCGCGCGCATGTGTCACATCCAGAACACTCGTGCAACTATTGACGCGTCTTCTCGTCGAATTATTTTACTTGTACAGTTTCCAAACACTTCATGTCGACACACGAGCGCTGTGCCGGCCGCATTTACACAGAGAAAAAGGTTTCTTCAGATTTAGTATTTCTATTTATTTGACTGAAATTTGTTTCACAGGAACAACATATACGAAATATTATTTGTTCGAGTAAAAATTGTATTGTCTCATTCGAGAAAGCTCTATAATAATAAAATTTCTCTAATTGAAACAAACTTGTCTTTCGGAATGGAGCAAGCAAACGAATATTTGATTTGAACAAGCAGAATTGTTTGGTTTCTCTCAAATAACATTTCTCTTATATTTTCATCAAAACTTGTTAGATTGGTTGTTAGAAGTAATAAATTATTTGAAAGAAATAACACTATATCAGAAGAATATTAGAGAATATTTTTTGTTTCAGTGGGATAATATTTAATATATAATACATTTTTCTTTTACTGAAAACCACCAACCAAACGTTATTTAACATCCAGAAATTTTCACCGAACGGTTTTATAGAAGACCAACACACACCTGACCAGCTCAATTAATAGCGCACCGAGTGCCGCAAAAAACGCCGGAATTAATTCGGCTGCCGAAATATATATCGGGCGATTCTTATCTTCGGCCGGCTTGCACGCCTGTTCAAGCAAAAGTTATTTTCCGCAGTTTCCGTTGCGGCTGCGCCGGGGATTTCCTCGGTCAGGCGTAATGAGCTCTTGCGTTTGTCTTTATTCAAGGACTCTTGCGGTAGCGGTGGGCTGGCAGGCACAGAGGGTACGTATTAATTACCTGCCATTGTGGGCGCGAAACGAGCGGGGGTTTGACGAGACACGAATGTGAAATGTAACGGGTGCAGGACCGATACTAGGAAGGATCGTATGCGCGTCACGTGACGTCTGCATGTCTGACGATAATGCGATAGTAATAATAAATGGTGTGCCGGGTCCCAACGGAGAAAAGGAGGCGCACCGAAGACGGACAGGAGAAGGACGATTTACGAGTCGCTTCGTCAGGACGAAGCTGTTTGCGCAACTGGGAAAGTTCTCTTCAACGACAACATTTCAATGAAACGCGACCTATTGTAGCGTTTACTGATACTTTCGTATGTATTATCGTATACGGTGTTTTCTCCGCGTATTGTGAGACGTCGCGCACGTGTACGAAGCGTTTATCAGTGAGCGCGTACACATTCGTCTCGAATTACGTTCCCCTTGTTCCCGCATTTAACAAATAGCGGCTCTCTCTCTCTTCCTCTCTCTTCGGTCTACATAGTAAACGGTTGTGTAGCGTGCATGGTCCGGTGAATAATATAGAAGTCTGCGAGTTTACCCTATCCGCTATGTTCTCTCCGAGGCGATGTATGTTGGCCGGGAAACTTAACGGCCGAAAGAAAGATAGGGACGCGTCTCTCCCTTCTTCTCTTCCTCCGCACTCCGGCTCGCTCTTGCCATTTTCCGGACGGCGTCGAGAACAATGGCGAATAAATTTATAGGTCCATTCCCACAAAGGACCTCGGGCCATCGCGTCCGATTTTATGGACGGGCGCAGCGCCTCCGCTTCGTCGCTCCTTCGACGGAACTCGATCCGGTCGAGAATGTCGCGGGCACGCGAGAGTCCTCGTAAAAACTAGTACCTGTCCTCGTAGAGACGTCGAGAACCGGATTTCCATCGGCGTGCGCCCTGTATAAGGCCGGCTTTACGCGCAATTATAAACGCGTGTTCCCAGCGAAACCGGCGGTCGGGTTTGTAAGTGACGGACGCGCGCGCGCGTGTACAAAGTATGAAGGTACGCGCCAAAATAAATATTACATTTACGAGTTTCTGCCGATCGAATGAACGAATTTCGCGTCGTGTACCTCCCGTAGGGTCGAGATTTACCGCGATGGGTCCCGAAACGCTCGCTTGGGGAGGACCTCTGAATTGAAGCCGAACAAGTAAACCAATTCCGAGATGCACTCCGGAAACCTTTCGCGATTTCAAGGCAGCGAGCGAAATCCGATTATTCCGAGAGCGTCGCAATTTTCAATGTCGCGTGTACACGCCGACTTTCTCGTTTCTCTCGCTATCGCGCGCGGTCCGATGATATTAAAAGGAAAAGGTGAAAGGTTAAAATAAAGATGCGACGAACGAGTTTATGCTGCGTAATAAACCCGAGGTGCGATTTCGCTCCCCCCGATGTCATCCGCGACGGGCGCTCCCGGCGACGTGAAATCGCGGTTGATTTCTAGATCACCTCTAACCTCGGGCCAAATTTTCCGTACACCTACGAAGTGTTGCACGCTCCAATCACGTAGAAACGACCGTTGTTCTTGACGGAAAAACGAATCCCTCTCTCGCCTGCATGCGCGAAAGCGCGTAGTAGCGGCGAGAAGAGGATTACGAGAGGTTCAAAAAGGGGATAGTCGTGATGAAAAGAAGAACGTTGTTCGACAAACAAACGGTGGCATGCAAACGATGTACGTGCGTGCGCACGTAGGCTTCATCTTCCTGGCTGGCTGTGTGCGTCTGCGCGCCGGGAGTAATCGGCAGTTCTTCTCTTTTCAAAGAGAATCATCCTCGGGTCTTCTACTCTATAGAAGTCCTCCTCGGGCGCGGGGAGGAGAGAAGCGATTCTTCTTTATGGGCGAATCTCTATGGTAATTCAAACGGGACAGAGAAAGGGGAGGAAGGGAACGGACGAATAGTACAGTCGCTCCGGAAAGCGCGCGTCTGTCTGTCCGCCTGTCTGTTAAAGCGTTAAAGCGATACCCTACCGTCGCCGGGACTTTCCCGAGGATATCGCGTCTGCAGTTTGCGCGTGATGAGCGGTTTGCCGCTGCAAACGGACCGGAAGTAAGACTCTTTTCGATCCGTATCGGGAAAGGACTCGTGAAGCGAAGAGCGGCTCGAATTAGAGCGAGCGGAAACTTCGTTCGCATGGCGGAAAATATCGGGAAAGCATACACATTGCGAGGTTGAATACTTGGCACACAGAAGCTTCGTAAGAATAGAATGAGCGCGAGCACTCGGTGCGGGTTAACGATTTCATTGACGTGTTGCGAGAGCGACGAGCTCTGAAACGAGCGAGGAAAGAATATTATTGTCTTTTATTGCGTGAGTTAGCCTAACTGTCCTACCGTGGAGTATCGCGCAGCTGTCGAGCAAGAAGAGAGAGACACATTACATACTGCGGATTTAATGAATGCGAGAACGCATGAGCCACAATGGACATGCACGCGTACACGGCTAGCGTAGCATACCGCAGACAGGGGGGAAAGTAGAAAAAAAAGGAATTCACATACACACTGTAATTCACGAGAGACCGCTAATAACCGTCGGTGGTTTAAGAAAATCAAGTCTTGGATAATTAACAAAATTAATTAAAGAACTTGAATGTAACTTGGGAAAAACATTAAAAACTCATTGATATCGTCGATGTGACAGAGAAATAAATGCATTTAATCGACCATTAATTATTGCAACCTAACAAATTAATAAACTATTTATGAAAAGTACGGAACATTCTTCAGGATTTTGCGTATCGTCCATACTTGTGTTCATCATGAACAGATCGACGATTTAGTATGAGTGTGTCAAAAATTAAAAGAGAGAGAAAAGCGTTTATTTTAGTTCTAAAGGATGCCCTCTAAAAATAAATAAGTAAATGTTCAAGTTAGGAAGCAAGAAGTATGTAATAATAAAAATATAATAATCAATATTATATATACCAAGAAAAGAGAAGGGGAAAAAAGTTACTTGAATCACTTAATATTGTATACATATATTAAAGAGAGGGGAGAAATAGGAGAACCGAGGAATATTCTTTCATGTCGGCTCAGAATGTACAGCGCTGGTGCTACTGCCCTCGCATGACTCACGCGCCAGTATGCGTGAGCGTGATCTAAGCGGGAAACGTGAGCGCGGGAATACGAAGAATAGACCAGTCTGCGCGGCGCGACCGCGAAATTTTATCGGAACTGGAGGATGTTGAGGCGAAATATTATCCTTCTTGGGGAATAATCGCAAGATACAGTCCGTATGTCTGCGCAATCACAGAATTTACGCGCATTATTCGTGAGAAATTGTATTCTCTTTTGCAGAAAACGGACGATTGATACAGACGGTATCGGTATGCCACCCGGTACATACAGGGATACATGGAGGTCTGAAAGGACACGTTTGCGTCCCGTATCATTTGAGCGGCGCTTAAGCGGCGCATTGAACTCGGGCTTTCCAGCCGAGATTCTGCGTGCATATGTGCGTGTGTCGTGTGTGCCGACGAAGACGCGCCGGGCGGACACGTGTACCACTCCCGTCGTGCATGAGAGCTCGCCTCCGCGGCCAGCACCTGTGAAACACGTGTCGTGCGAGACTCACGAGATACATCGACGGGGACCAAGCGGGCAGAGATCTGAAAAAAAAGATTTCAGCGTGCGAACCGACGCACACATCCGCGCGCCCGGCCGGATGTTGGCGCATATCGTTGCGCGACTTTTGACTTTCGAGCGGACTCGCGCAGCTTTTTTTTTTTTTCGAGAGAGAGAGAGATGCTTTATTTATAAAGCGCTTTGGGACGTGATCCCCTCAGCTGGAGAGTACGATATCTAAATAATTATCAGAGTACAATATAATAATATACACATATATTGGTGCTAATAAAATAAAAATTCCGCATTTAGTAGATTAGTCCCATGAATTAAGACATTGAATAAAGATCGAGAAAAAAAATCGATCGTCAGATTGCAAATAGCCAAAAAATACTAAGCCTCCATGATACCTGATGAGGATTATATAATAATGGAAACGGATCAATTAAAGACTTTCCTGCAACAAAAAGTTATAGATATCAGACTCAAAAGCACTCAAGAAGCGAAAAGTCCAAATGGAAATAGGAATCGAGTCCCAGAATCTAATGGCCGTTCTCAAAAAAGATCATCTGAAAGAGAAAGAGAGAGAGAAAGGCGTAAACATATCCGCCGCACCGCTGCTCTCGTCCTCGTTTGTCACTTCCCGCCAGAGATGCGAATAATGGAATCATCGCGCGAGCACAGGTGGACGACGGAAATGCGTGTTTCCGCGAAAGCCGCGTCGTCGTCGGTGAGCCTCGCCGACGACGCGCTTGATACATCTTTCGCCGTCTCGTTTATCGTTTACGACGATGCTTGCGAGCGCTTTCGAGGCGTGCGTGTGTTTGTGTGTGAACGCTGCGGTCTCCACGAAAATAGAACAGATCGATGGTGTTTTCAGTAAAACGAGAATAATGTCGCCGCGTCTCGCGGCTCCTTACACACCGATTTATATCCCCATCAGCTCCCGCCGTCTTTCCACCCGCCTTCCTTGCTCCGACCCCGCTTTCGCCTATTTCCTCATCGACACGCGTGCATCTTTCTTCGTTTTCGACACCTCGCCGAGTCCCTCCCCGATTCTCGAGTAGCGCATCGTGATAATCCACATAGGATTTTACGATCGGTTCGCTGGCTGTCGGATTTTCGATATCGGCAATAAGTATCGGCACGATTCTCGGCCAAACACACTTTCGCAGTCATACATCAGCCAAGAGTGAGTTTCTCTCGCGCTCGACGATTTTGCTTGCATAATATGCGAGGCCCGGGTCTCGCAATCGTCCACTTGCGAGAAATGACGGATCACGCCGGAAATCGCGGTGCGAAATTTCACGGATGAATTATACGTGAAATTTCGTACTTGGCGATAAAACTCTCCGACGTTCTCTATTTCCATTAAACTCGGGCGTTTCTAGGCAACGACATATTGCGTCGTGCACCATGTGTCGTAATCGTACACGTAAACACGTGTCAAGACAGAAGCACATGCGTACGTCACGAGACGCCGAGAAGAATGGCACTTGTTTGTCACGCCGATTTTTCACCGAGATACGGGCGTCCGAAGTGTTAGAAGTTTTTCGAAACGTCCTTTGCCGGCGACTGAAGGCGCTCGAGTCCAAAGGAGCGCAACATCGTTGAGGCGGGCCTCGGTCCCCGTTCGAGTCGTCGATATCTCCGCGTGGAAAAGTCGCAGCGACGTGAAACAAATTGCATTCGAAAGTTGAGACTGTGCCACTTCCGACGAGATGGCTATCGTTTCGTTGTGTTTAACGATTTATCCAGAGAACACATTGGGAAATTGATCTTTGCATTTTTGAGCCGAAGATAAATCTACGATTGAACGCACGACTTCAATTTCGATTCGAATAAGTGTCTCTGGTATCTCTGTAAGATAAATTATTCTCGCTTCTTTCAATTTAACCCAAATAACTAATATGGTGTAATAAAAAAAGTAATTAATTTTAAATAACTTGTCCCGTACACAAGTTTTAACGACGAAATAATATAACTCGGACTGTTACCTCCGTCCTTGGACCTCCTATTGTCGGACCCTATGGGGCTCCGGCCAATAATGGAGACATTTGAATGCGTAAAACGGTCGGATACCGGAATCGCCGGTCCGTAAATGAAAGATAGATGCCTAGGCACGCGTAAATGCAGAAGGGACAAATCGGTGAAGGACAATGTTCTCTTGATTCATTAACCACCGCGTAGCGTTGCGTAGGAGGGTCACGATAACGCGATAACGGATAACCATTACCATGTGCGTCCTGATTTTTTTTCCTTTTTTCTCCCCCCCCTTTGAAAATCCGCTGATGAAGATAAAGGTTTCAGCGAAACGAGTGATTGGCGGATACAGAACCAGTCGCGCGATTGCGCGACGACAGCACAACGCGATATTGTTTCATCGGCCGAAATATAAAAGATAGTTTTATTTCGCGTGACCACAACGATGGCACGCTCGACCGGGGAGAATTATCTGCTGGCGAAATTGCTCACGGCAATGCTTTCGCAATTTACGCTGCACTTGTACTTGACCCGCGGAAATCTGCGTACGTGGAAACCAGGAGCCGGCAAGATCTCTATCTCCGCGAAGTACATAAAGAGGGCTAATGAATCTTCAGAGCGCAACGTTTGCGTTTTGCAGAAAGCGTTTATCGAGTGTGCACAGCGTAGCATACAAGGTCACGCTTAGCGAATACTTTGTAAATTACAGTAAATCCTGCGTATTTCGTCTCAGGAGGTTGCAGAGCGAAATGAGTTTGATAAGAGCTCGATGAAACTTGCACTACGTATACACCGAAATGTTATCAAACTGCTTCTGCAATTAGGAAAAGATCGACTATCCGAGAGCTGAGATATTTGTGATAACTAAAATTGACACTTTTTAAACGCGTTTCTCGAAACCGTGCTATTTTTAATATCTTCCAAAATAAAAATGAGATTTTTATGAAAAACTGTTGTGATATTAAAGATAAATATTTAGACATTATACACAAATTTCGCAATTATTGACCATTTTGTTTTGAAAATACAGAGATGTAAAGTTTATAGTAATACTAAAAATACATACACATATGCACGTATTTAAACACTCACACTCCTCCTGCCATTATTTTTGCATCTCTATTAGATAAATTGATACATGGCATTACTAAGGAAAATAAATAATATTTTCATGCTTGTGATACTGTGTATATACACTTACTTCAACTTCCAAATTAATATTTATCATTTAGATAGCGAAATAAAAAATATAAAAACGTAATTTTACCTCATAAATATGAAATTTATGAGTGGCTCCTTCGATGTGCCATTGAAAATACAATATTGAATCTTACAACTTTCTTAGATGTGAGATACGTGTGAAAAATTTTTTCGAGTGATACTTTAACGGACGAGATAACGTAAAACATTTCTCCTTTCCGTTTCACGAAGTGATCCTTCCCATCTAGTCACTCGTCTGCATCGATCTGAGACGGTCGATTTGAAGTGGAGCCAATTAATTACCGGTTCACTCCTCTATTTGCAATTACTCCCGTCCCGTCCGACATTGCGAGCTCTCGCGCGCGGTAAATCACAGCCGACCGACGTCCGATGTTTCGTTATCGCTGTTCTCTTTTTAGAGGCCGCCGCGACAGCAACGGACGCGAGATTAAATCCGCCGAAATAAGGAATTTATAGCGCGGCTCGTAATTTTACGACGGTACGGCTCGTATATTCTCGTTTGCGCGAAAGCGTCCTTCGCTCGTCGTGTCCCACGTATTCGCCGTTGAAATTCCACGAGCGAACTCGCGAGCCATCTGGCGTGGCGAGAAACAATAATAAGCCGTTTGGTTTCTTGTAAAAACACTTTTCTCGAGAACGCGGTGATACGGCGACGAAGATTCGCCGGTTAATGATTTGATAAAATTTCGCGGGCGTTGCGCGAGATACCAACGAAGATAAAAGTAGTACTTTGTAACTGAAAGCTCATTACCGTACAGACCCTTAACTTCGGCGAACGAAGTGGAGAACGGCGATGATAAAGTTCGATAGCGGACGGACACGTTTTCGCGTTAACTACAGAGCCGAGAAATTCCGCTCGTTGCCTCTCCCTCTTTCTGTGCGAAAACTTACGAAAACGACGGACGTCCCGCCCTATACGGTTTTCAGCGGCTCATACATTACTCTCGCCAGCGCGAGATTGGTTGTCGATCGTTAATGCAGTTTCCGCCCGGCACTGTCAGTTGCGGTGCTGCCCCGTTGTTACAAGTTGCAATTTCGCCGGAATATCGGACACGCGTAAATTGCCAGTTGGAAACGGCGGTGAGCTTCGCCGCCGAACGGCTTTCGCGCGCGCTGCGGATAGAGGATACCCGTTCGTTGTCGTCGTTTCGGTCGGCTTTAATACTTCCGCCGCACCAGCCGGAAATTAAATCCCCGATTTTCGCACAGCTGTGACTCTCGCGTCGCCGATTTTTAAACTCACACCGGTTAATTGCCACGACCTCGTGGGTCCGAAACTCGTTTCGACCGGTCGTCCAAGGGATATGTGTAAGTTTAATTTATCGTCCTGCGCGTTACCATATGAGAGGAGAGGACCGAGAAATTTGCGGGCGTGTAATGTGCTTGCGAGAATGGAATAATATCGCACGTATTCAAAGTAACGAACACACTTTGATGTGCCTTATTCGCGTATCAGAATAAAACGCGTCGTTTCTGTGCGTAAAGATTCACATCCTGCGCATAGCTGCTCATTAGATTCCAGGAAAAAAAAGTTCGACGTGACTCACGCAGGAGCTGCTCTCTTCCCCTTTTCGCATTGCTCAATTGGATGATTGAGCAATGAGCAAAGAGGATCCCTTCTTCTAGCCCACCACGCGTATATCGATCGTAGATGTTTTATATATCGATATAGATACACGGCGCACAAAAACGCGTGGGAAAGTCTCCCAATGGAATTTTTCCCGTATACAGGAATAGGGAGGGATAGAAGCTGTCAAAAATAATGGGAAAAGTTGGTTTTATTCTTGAAAAAATAAGAAAATAGTGAGCCAGCCTTGAGAAAGGGAATAAAAAGTAAGTCTTTTTTCAAATAATTAATGAAATTAATTATTATTATAAAATGAAAACAATGTTTGAGTTCAGTTGAGCTGCATTGCAATACATTTCCAGAATGTTGCGATATCCCGGGTCTTTTCGTCACAAAAACAAATTTTGAAAGTAAACAAAAACATTTAAATTATGAGGTTTTCCGTTGAAAGCAGACTGGTTAGTCAACTTCCTAAGAATAATATTCAATAATACCCAATTTAAAAAACAGGTGTGTCCATAACGGTCATAGTACATTTTTTTGGGTTCTTATTAATAACTCGTTCTGGCTTGGTGGACAAACAAGAATTATAAGTGGATAAATAAACGTGGACAAATCATAGTCACATAATTCCACTACGTAATTTAGCAAAAACACAGTTAGTTGTGCTTATGCTAGATCATTAATCGTTTTTCTGATAAACCTGATAAAACAGCTTGAGAATAAAATCACAATTTTTCACTTTATAAACTTTATAAAATTGTTGAAGTCATTATCACTTTCTATTTTTTTCGAATCATTTTTTTTTTGTTTTATCTTTAAAGAAGCTAGATTTACCGAACGTGATTACTTGTGACCGGGTTTGTCCTTTAAAGAGCTCAAATTGTGTAAGAAAAAGTGTGATGAATAAGCTTTTTCCTTAAAAACGAGGAAAAGTGAAGTGTTTCTAAATAAGTGAAAAAAATTGAGAAAAGTGAGTCACTCCCATGCCTGTAGAGAATTACGTCTCTCTATTTCGTCGGACGTTAATCGAACGGGACGAGAATTCTCCGCTTGTGACATCCGCTCGCGTTTTGACGCAACGCGAGGGAATATCAACCGCAACATAGAAACGACAACGAACGTTAAGTGCATTGAAAGAGATTACCGTCGATGCGACACGATATGTTTCAAGTTTGCGATCGATATCTTATCTCCGTTATTGTCAAGGAACATTATCCCTAGTGATCGTATTATCATTTATCCCGCGATTCCGTTCTGACTGAATTTTTCCGTCGAGACAGATACGATCTTATCACGGATTGTTGCGAATGATGCGCAATGATGTATCAATAGCTTGCAAATATCAAAACCGTCTTGGACTCGCGTGCGTCACGACGTATCGGCGAAGCTGTGCGTACATGATGTATACATTCATATACACGCGTACATGTGATGCCGCAATCCACACTGCACTAAAATGCAATTATCTTAATAGGAACAACATTTAACGGGGCGAACGCCGTTAATTACCAATAACACAGTGGAACTGTAACGCATCGTTTCATTGTGTGCGTGCTCTCGGCAATATCGATGAAATAGTGGTGGTACCGGTAGCACGTGCGTGTTACCCTATCGGCCGAGATTTACGAGGCTTTTGTTTTCCCTCGTTTGATGCACTCTTCTACGTAAGTCCTCGTGCGTTCTCGCCGTTGCGTCGACGTTTGTATCGACGGATGCGCGCAACCGTGCGTGCCACATCACGAATTTAGGTACGTAATGTGTAATTGCATCGATGACGAAAGATAAAGAGAGAGGTACACGCGCCGGTACATAACGCAAATTACAAAAATTTACATGTTTACGAACACGAGATATCCAAAGAGCGTTCTTCCTCTCTCTTACGAATTCTCAGACTCGTCGATTACTTGTTACTGAGAGAACATTTAATTAAGTGGGATATATTTTATGCGGGTGATAAACACGGAGAAAACAAATTTTGCTAGAACAGCAAATGTTTGTCAATATTGTGACAGCAAAAAAAATTTGTTCGGACAGCAGAAAGATTTGTTAAGAGTATTAACTATCCATATATCCAGCAAATAGCAATTAATACTCTTAACAAATCTTTCTGCTGTCCAAACAAATTTTTGCTGTCTAAACAAATTTTTTCTGCCGTCACTATATTGACAAACATTGGCTATTCTAGGAAAATTTGTTTTCTCCGTGTTAAGGAAAAAGAAAAAAGAATTTTCCTCGTTAATCTGTTTCTGGATCACCCTGTATCTGAGGATAAGATCGACGCGCTTAATGCACCACGTGCGTGCACGCACGTCGTTCCCATTATTGTGCGCACTTATCATGCCATCTGCCAACCGAATACAAGGCGAGTCATCTTGATTGGACAATGCGACAGGGGGAGGCAGCAGGTTCTACTGTGAGTCGCACGTCGAATTTTCGCAAATTCGTCGTCTACAATAAGCGATACTCCGATAAAGTGCGATCGAGCGCGATGACGTGTTAGCCAACGACATTATTTTTTTGCAGAGAGAGAGAGAGAGAGAAAAAGACGTTCAACTCACTGCGGAATATGCGTGCGATTACAAACGTACAAAATTTCTGCCGCCTTTGCATTCTGCGTAAAGCATGTGATTCGGGAAAATGCTTATCGCACTGTTTGCCGAACACTGACGTGTTGTCAGCTTTGGTTTGTTTGTTGAAGTAGCTCGGAGCACAGTCGCATTTTACAGTAAACCTAGCGGGACGTTTAGAAACTGCGCGCGAGAGCACACATTTACTACAGCGCAAACGGCGAAACGGTCGTTTTAAAACTGCTTGGCCGAGCTTGCAGTGCGTTGACCGTCACGTGCGGAACGCCGAATCCTACGTGAAATCTTCCCGGCGATCGTTACAATCACATTGCTGTGAAATATTCGTTCGCAATGTCGAAATTTGTGCCTGAATACGAGAACTTGGCAGGTTCGCTGAAAGAATGTATAATCGCTCTATCCGACAGTTCTCACGACAAATAAATTTTGTTCAAAGTGATGAATAGCGTCTTTTCAGACATTCCTTCAGTGCCGAAAGTTCATTCAACGTACATCCGGATGTCTCGACCGCCAGTTAATCATGGACAGTGCCATCGCACACGAGCATGCGTTAGATGACGCGGAAAGAGATAAGCTAAGTTTCAGCAACGTAAGTGACCCAAGTCCCAAATTTTCACGATTAAATAGTCTTATCGCGAGGAACCCGTAAGATTCGAGAAAGATTCCTATTAAGATGTGCAACGAGGAGAGAGAGAGAGGATCGCGGGACTCAATTCACGTTAACGTGATGATAGGCAATACGCCGCATGGTGGGAAAAGATTAAAAAGGAAAAAAAGGACGATTATCGATATGAGATTATATCGGGCATACTTCGATGAAAAATCGAATACCAATTGTCTCTGGACACGCAAGCCATTTCCTGTATTTCGCTTTTTCTTTTTTTTTTTACGATTTATCCGGCCGTGTATCCGCGCGTTGTTGGTAATCGGGAGAAAAGAACAATTCCGAGAAGACTATCGATCGCGTATTTCCTATTGTTCTACGTGCCGACGAGTTATTCCGACGAGAGAACAATGCGAGTATCGATGCCTAATCTCGATAATGTAATTCCACCAACTGACGTGTGGAATTGCAACTCTCTGTCAGCGTTAAAGAGCCGCTCTCGTTGACGGCAAAAGTAACATTTAATTCGGCGAACGATCGGTTGCGAAGAGAAAAATCAATAATAAATCCGTTGTAGCTTCGAAATCGTAAATCGAAAAACGGTGTATTTCACACGGGCTATCTCTAGAGAAAACGAGAGAGAGAAAGAGAGAAGGTAATTCCTCCGAACGAAAGATTAATGCGCAAGGACACTCGAGCCGCGAATGTCTCTCCGTTTAGTGCTCGCTTCTCTATCCAGAAGAGGAAACGTCGTCGGACAGACGGCGGCTTTTGTGACGAGAGAGAGAGAGAGAAAAGCAGGCAACAAAATCGATATACAGCCATTGGTGCCGGCGTTGACGATTGAGCGACTAAATGTGCGCGCGTATATCCTTTTTCGGCGGAAAACGCTAATAAAATAGTATCGACCGCTAACTGTCGGCGACGGGATACCGTAAATCATCCGTCGTTTCAACGGATGGATGAGAAAATCAACACGCTCGCGCTACACGGCTGGTTGACACGCCTCGCCTTAATGAGCTTCCGTCCGATCCGCGGATCAATCACTCGCGGATATTTAATCGCGTAGACGTGCTCCATCTTCCTCGTTCGCGGAATGGACATTTCTGCTGACCGCGCGAATATCTCCGGCGACGATAAAAACTCGAGATACGTCGCGTTAAGAGCTAACGCACACACATTTATACATGATCGCCCGCTGTACATTCGCGTTGTATTCGAACGACCGGCGGGTCACTTGTGAAAATGTTAGTCTTTCAGATGTTTACGTACCCTAGAACCCGCTACATAAATAAGAAACGAACGCTAGTCCATCGCTCGCCCGAGGAGCAGCTACAGCTCCGTGATTCCGTCCGTAATGTCGTCATCGGTTCCGTTTCTCGCTGATAGTCGCGAGCGCGTAACGAGCCGATAACAGGAGCGTCGTCAGTTGGGTTCAGGTAATCCGTACTGTTAAATGTGCCGTTACTCGGCTGANAAAAAACCAAAAAAAAAAAAAAAAAAGCAGCAACGTCATCCCCGTGGAGCAGAAACAGCGCGTTACGGGCCAGCGAACGGACAACGAGAGTGTGGTGCGCGATGGGAGAGTGCATTCGCGATCATCGAAATCCAATTTCGCCGTTGAATCTCGTTCCGTAATTTCCGTGAGCGTTGAATCGCCCGTGCGTGCGCAAATGGCGACGACGGTGTCGAGTTTCAGTTTATAATTCGGAATCACCTGAGCCACGCCGGTGTAATACCGAGCGAGCTAGTTAGTTACGACGCGCGTCTCCAGTTTCGACGACCGCACGCATCCGGCACTATTAAACTGCCGCGCGCGAATTCGGACGAAATTAGATTGTTGCGGGGCGTCGATCATATTGTGGCGCGCGCGAGAAACTTCGTCCCATTCAGTCGGACTAGTTTACTCAGAGACGATGCAACGACCCGGGCGACTAATAATCGGAAACGTAACGAGAGAGAGAGAGAGATACCGGATGGCAACAAGCGGAGATTTTCGTGGGATCGAGATTATTATTGATATTTATAGCGCGCGAAGTGTCGTCTCTCTTTTCTCGGGTCGCGGATGAATCTCCGCTCGGATGTAGGTCAGAATATAACCGAGACGGGATCCCGAACGGAAGTCTGAATTCAAAACATCGGAACCGCGATGTTTCGTCGGAGTTATTAGAGGAAGAGAGAATGCGGCATGAGCGTAAATATATTCGGCGGACAGGTCCGTCAGAGCTTTCAAGCTGCTCGAGCGGATCTTGAAAATAAATCAAGCAGTGACACAGGCGTCGTGAGGGGACGGGAATTCATTTAAACGGCATTAACCGCTTACGGAATATCGCTAGGTATATTTATATTAACATATCGAGCGATTTATCTCTCTTCCCTTTATAACGTCGTAATCGAGGTGCTAAAACAGGAGCGTAGGATAACTGTAAAAACCGATTAAATCTTCAACGTCTCGAATATAATGCACGATCGTTGAACTGATCGTTGATGCTAGCTGATACCAGACTAAAGAAGGTTAAATTTAGCCGTCGATATCAACGTATCGATATAGGAAGATAGAACACTTTGAGAGAATTTAATGTCGGCGCAAGCTCTCGAAAATAGACACGATTTCAACACGATTAATCCGTCATCCTAACGAAAGTCGCGTCGACAACAGCCATGAATAGCGAGAGAAAGAGAGAGAGAGAGAGAGAGAGAGAAAGAACGTGGCGGAGAGGAAACCCGAGTGATCGCCGGAGCCTCCTCTCGCTTCTGGACGATGACGTGCTCTCTCACTATCAACTTCCTGCTAGACGCGATACATACGGGCTCCTACACGTTATTGCGCCTGGAGGGTCAACGATCCGCGTAGTTCACAGAGTTATCGGAGTTTTTAAACGCACTACCTCACGCCGGAGGGAAAGCGTTTGCCTATCGACGACAACGTTAGCGAGAATTTTCCCTGCTCCTTCTACGCGACGAGCCGCAGGATCGGATTGCTAATATTATCTACGGACGAGATCGTTAGCGAACTACGTGCGAAAGCGGAGCTCCTGATAACAACGTGGAAAATAGTCCCAACGTGGAAAATAGCTCCCAGATTATCGCGCGATTAACGAACAGATGGGACATTTCGTAACTGGTGCGCTCAAATTAGAGATTATCTATATGTATCTATGTGTATCCATAATGCGTGTTATATGATAACAATATGCAGAATGAATAGCCGCAGTAGCTAAATTAGTTGTAACATACGAATATCGAAAATTTTAACAGTATAGGCCATTATAACTGCTGCGATAGCAAACGTATCATCATAAATGACATTTACGATATGTTTGCTGCTGTAACAAAAGATTTTACTACTGCGGCTAATCTCTTTTTTACGTGTACGTTGGAAAATTTAAACAAAAGAATCCAAATAAAAGAATCTTATTTTACGTAAATAAGAGAAGGCAACAAACAAATGAAAGTACAACAATAATATAATGCAGACAGAAAATTATAGTTATTTTCGGCGCCTTACATGTAAGGTTATCATCGCTAATACCATAGTAACACTTACTGAAAAAACGGTCCTCCTATTTTTGTGGTTAAAATAGAAAGGCTATGTTTGGCGCCAAAAATAATTATAATTTTCTATCAGTGTAAGATAATATAAAATCATAAAAATCATAAAATCATAAAAAATGATAAAATAACGGTAAAAAAAAAGAGTCCTAACTAACAAAATTATGCGCAAAGCCTGTGATTATCAGTCGTGAATTTATTTCGACATGAAAAATCGCGAATGTTTAATTCCCGCTCATTGAGAACGCCTCTCGGGTTAACAAAGGATAGAACACAGTCACATAAATTCAATCGTGATGGAATAAAAAGCGGCTCGCATGAGCGGACGCGTATTAAATCTGCCAAATCGATATCGATTTTATTGCGCCGCATAATTTGGTGCAATCTCGTCGCTGGACGTTGGAAATCCCCTATGTACGTACGGAATATTTCATAGAGAGGAGAGCAAGAGCATATCGTATGAATTCGCGCGAGCCGGAAAAAGTCCGTGATTCGCGGATAAAAACATTAGAAGATGTAAATTCATACTTCCAGGTCCCTCTTGAAGAACTTTTACGTAGAAATGAATAGGAGAATTAATTCGTGCTCAATCAAACGCGACGTGACTAACTTTCTCCCGATTTGGTTTTTCTTTTTCCGCGGTAGTTAAAAGTGGCACGGCGAAGGGAGCTTTTTCCAATGTTCCATACGAGAAAACAGCGTGCATTACATTACATACGTATGTATAAATTAATTTAATTAATTAAAATATAAAAACATTCGTGATAATAACAAAAGGATAATAATAAAAGGAGCAACAAACTCGCGATATATTTTTTGCATTTTCGCGAAATGTGGACGCTGTTTTCTCTTTCTTATTGTACGTCGCATTCACGAGAAAACTGTAAATCACAATCTCGCCGTCCATCGCTTCGGAAGATCAGTTGTAGCGCGACTTCAGTTAGCGCTAATTCTGATTCACCGTCTCTACGTCGTAAATAACACTGCAATCTGTAAGGAATATGGAATCGCCGAGCCACGAGTTCATTTTACTTTGTTTTTCCTTTTCCCATTTAATCGTAAATATTCATAAATACTCACAAGTACTCAGCATTAGCATCAAATTATACAAATTCAAAACACTTGCTATTTCTCCTTTTAAGATACATACATAGTATCTTGAGAAAGATTTGAGGAGAGATAAATCACGTTGAAGCAAAACGCATCGCCCGTTTTGACGCGAACGTGACTTTATATCGTTCGATCCCGCGACCTTCACGCGTAATTCGTCGACCTCGCGCACGCGATGTACGCGTCCGTTCCTAAATACAAGCCCACGTAACGGGGTTCATTAGTAAATGCTCCGAAAGCACGATATATCACGACTCGTCGATGGTTTTCAGGCTCGGCCGAAAGCTACGTAGAATTTTTCAAACGTAAAGGGACTTGTATAATAATTGTCACTTCGATATTATTACTTCAGTGAACGGTTTTTAATCGTTTTTTAAAGGTTTTTATTCTCTATGACTTTTTCTTTTCTGACGAAGATGTCTCATCGAAGAGGAATGCTCCCTTCGCTCGGTATCGCCGAGCGCGCCGAAAAATTCGATTTACGCGTGCACGCTCATCCGCGCACCATAATTACATCCCAACCCTTTCGTCTCGAGCGAGAGAACAAGCGATAAAATCTACCGTGACGCGATCGCCGGAGCGAACGTCGCGCACGCTCAATTATCGCTTCGAAACGACCGTCCTGTCCTCTCGCGCGTTTTTGACAGCCGTCTGTGTTTACCAACAAGGGACCGGCCATTTTTCGGACGCGCGTCCAACTAATGTAGCGCGTATACACAAGGAACCTATACCCTACGTGCGTACGTAGGGCGTAACCGTCGTGCAGGGCGCAAAACTTCACGCCATACCCTAACCCTGAAAACCCCATGACGTTCCGCCGCGGGCGACAGACAGACAGAGAGGGAGAGAGAGAGAGAGAGACGCTGGTTATCCCGTCGGAGAGAGATCTACTCACCTTCCGGATACGCCTGCTTGCTCTGCACCAAGTCGATGAACATATTCGTCACATTGTACAGCTGGCCCATGCCCTTCGGGTTGAACTTCGTGGTGGCGTTGTAGGGCAGCCCGGCGGTGTTGACCGTGGAGTAGCTGAGCGCCTGCGAGGCCATTATCTCGTTCAGCTGCCGGTCCAAATCCTCGCTGATCGCCCGCATGCGGTTCGTCAGACTCTCCTGGCAGAACACCGGGCACCACAAGAACACGAGCGACGCGAGCCATACTCGGAGAAGGAGCACAGGGACCGTGGCCGTTGGCCTGCGAGATTCCGCGTGATACATCGTGCGACTCGCGCCTGGGACGCGCCGCTACCGACTGCTGCTCGTTCGGCCCTCGTTCGCCCATAGCGTCATCGTCGCCGACCGGGCGGAACGCCGGAATCGGACCGCGCCAATCAGCCGTCCCCGTTCTCTCGCGCTCACGACGCGGTGCGCCGCTACGGGGCGCTGCGAGATAGCAGCATCCGCGGCTGGCGTAACCAAGTCTGCGATGCAACGGAACCGAGCGTCGTTTTCTATTGCACTTCCCCGAGACGGGATTACTCGAGCCGAAATTTGCAGGAGTCCTGATGTTTTGATAATCGTGAAACGGAGTTGAGTTCGAGTAAGTCTACCACCTGAGAAAGTAATATAACCGGTCGATTATACGTAAAAGATGAATAAAGTTACCGACGCTGCTTCGGAAAAGAATAGATTAAGAGTGCAGTTAGCGGCGATGAAGTTACGTAGTGTGAATAGCATTTCTGAATCTTGAGGAAGCATTATACGATTGCAAGGACTGATTAGATACTAGCGTGTTATCGTGACACTTGAGCTGACACCGATCTAAATGAACAGAAACGAGACGAATTTAGTCCACCGCTTAATTACCGGCCGATCCACTATTCAAAGAAACGAGGAACGGAGGGAATCGTCCATGTCCACCCGTTCCGCTAAATTAGCGCCATGTCCCGGGCCGAGTCGTTTACGAAGTAAACGCGCGCGCTCGCGTTCCGTTGTTTTATCTCGTCGGCGAAGATGTTTTACACAGAGTCATCGTACTATGCACCCGATGTCATCGTGAAACGTGACAGAGTCGGATGAGATAAGAAGTTTCGCTATCGCGTCATTGATTTGCACGAAGCGCCGATGAATAGGCTAAATTCAAATCTCAGTTGTGAATGAAGTAAATATGGCGGAGTGGGGAGAGAATTATCTTAATATAAGTTGACTAAAGGCTCGTTACCGCCGTGCGTATCACGATAGACTGGCCAATTTTGACAATCATCGTCAGTTGTAGCGAGTCGAGTCAGATAAGACGCGATTTATCGGCGAGATCGGACAGGCTGAATCCGGGTCTCGTTCGCTGGTGAGACAAATTTGGAAGGAGGGAGTGGGAGACGCTAGGAAATTGACGAAAATCTTGTCACTTTCGTGTGTGTCACTATCGAACGAGATCGAATTCGAAGATGTGACTAACCTCAGAGGTAGAATTGGGGATATAAATATATCGATGTAAGGCCAATCTTGAACAAGGATTTCGTGTGTCATGTATTGTGATAAGATTCTCATTTCGTAGAAGTAGTCACGCGTATATACGCGTCTTACGTAGAACATATAGAAAATGGCGTAAGTGAATAAAACTGATCTCTCTCGTAGGTAACATGGAAAATGCATCCGGTATTTCGTTCGGGGCGACGAAAACGACGGAGATTGGTATGTTTCTTTTCGTTTTCTGGGAAAGGGCAACTAATTACTGGAAGGATTGTGCAAGGATACGTCTCTTCCTGGAAGAGTGAGTAGTAACTTATTACACGTATACAATACATATGCGGATAATTGTTAATTTATATATTTGGCTAACACCTTGTGGAAAAATGACACCTCGTTACAGTGTCAATGGCAGCTTCTTACGCGATAATAAGCGTTACATTTTTCTCAGCGTAACAGTGATGCTTCACGTAGAGGGAAAGCGAACTCGTTGCGTGCCGTGATCACTGTCGTGAAAGATTACCGTGAGAATCGTGTACAGTAATGCTAGAATCCCCTTACAAAAGCGATTGCGTCATAAGTTTTATGACCGTGACGCTTGCGTTTATTTGAGCGCTTCTTTTTAAGACTTTCATCACCTATTCAGCGAATCTTTATCTCAACTCTGCACAACATCTGGTTTTCATTTCCGGGGAAAAAGTCGAACTTTAACAGATGAATGCATAATCGATCGATCGCAAGCTCATTATTCGTATTAACGTGCTAGAATAGCTAGAATAGAAATAATCATTTTTGCAGTAAATTAATTGAACAAGAAATATTTTTTCACACAGACTGGACAGATATTAACAAAAATTAATGACAATTTTCTGTACTATCTTGATGAAATTACAACAAATGGATTTTTTTACATGTTCCATTTTATTAATTTACGACACAAGCGCTAAGGAAAACAAAAGTGAAGAATGAAAAAATTGAGATAAAGAAAAATCATTTTTATTAGTGTTGTGACTTCCTGCTAAGAATATCTTCTAAGAACGTCGTTAAGAAAACTGTTGTTAAGCGATTGATATCGCATTGCGATAAGAGAAATACTGACTGGAATCGCGTCGGTTGTAAGCATGCCATCCATCGATTAGATCCCGAGAGTACGATAAGAGCGATTTTGTTTGGTCAATTCAAGTTCTCAATGCGCATCGTTTCTCATCGCGCCGAATTCTAGTGGCGCAGAATGTGCAGCGAAATCGGGGTCACGACTTCACGACATCGAAAAGTGCATTTCTATCACGCGAGGGCCGTTGCCTTTTGCCGCGGTGACCCGAAAACCTGCGACAGGTTTGGATAAAGGTTCCGTTGAAAGCAGGAAGAACGAAGGATCTCAAAGAAAAACGAATAAAAGTTGAGTGAAATTAGAACGGTTCTTTCAAACGAAGTTCTACTTCGATTGGTCGAATTTTTTTATATTCTCCGGGGTACACACAACTTTGGAAAATTTCAGCACCAATTCTGCATATCAATTTCGCAAGATTTCCTTCACGTACTGCTGTTACATATATTAATTTTCGCTTCCATCTTTTCTCTTCTTATCTTTCGTTCTCCGCAGGAGAATAAGTTTCGCCGATTCCTATAAATCCGAACAACCTCATCTGATGTTCGCGCGAGCAACGTTGCCGGCCATAAATCTTGCTTGCAAAGTGCATTTCGATTTCAAATTTATGGCGAACGAAATGAATTCCGTGGCGCGTATATATTTTGAAAGAATTGAGACTTATATTATATTCTTTTCGTGAAATCGGTGGAAAAGAAAACAGATTTAAAGACAGTGACCCTTGAATTTATCACGGATGGATTGAATTATGCGCCGAAGCTGTAAATCTCGAAGAGGTAAATATTAAAATTCGGGAACTTTTCTAGGATTCGACATACATTCGTCGCATTTTTATCTTGTATGATGAAAAATCACACTTCTTCAACGATAATATTAGCAACAAGATAATGTCTCGAATATCTGTAAATAACGTCATTGTAAAGATCAGTTTTCGGTCCCTCTGTAATTCAATCTCCTGATAAATTATTTGTCCTTCATGAAACGTTTAAAACAAATCTTTATTTCGATTAATCTGTAATGTATATCGATTTAACTCTGATTAAATGATGTACCACATTGATCGAAAGTGGTAAGTACGTAGATCACGTATCGGTCATTATATTGTATTTAAATTGCTGGTGATCAAATCTATATCATCGAGATGTTTGCGAATGTTGATAAATTAGTCTATAAACCTAAAACTCGATAAGCAACTTGAGATATCGGTGTGATAAGCGGCATATTTATCAACCGATTACCCTCTGTTCCCATTCGCATAATATATTTTATTTCATTCGGTGGATTCTAACTTGCAGCTAAGCGCAAAATAAATATAAAATATGTCTACATGATAACATAATCGTGCTATGGTTTGGAATGTATTTCATTAATATTAATGGTGGTGACGCTTAATCGATAACGGCGATCTTTTATGATAGCTGAAGCATAAAGCTACACAGTATGAGGAATGTAATGCCACGAAAACCGCATCTAAAAATAGCACACGCTAATCGTGCACGTCGTATGCCTCTTTTGGGTTGACGTGAAAATCTATCTTACCTTTCATGCCACATTTTAAACACGTAATAATGTGATTATGTATTTTCTCGCTTAATGCGTGTCTCTGTACTTTCTTTCGAGCTTATTCACGTAACTGGATTAGTCGTTTGTCGGCCAGACAATCAGATGGCCCGATACGGTAATTCGAAGTGGGTTATTATTCTGGTGGTTAACTCTACCTGATGACTACGCGAATTCAATTAATTTATCATTACTTAATCTATCACACGGCGAGATGATGAGAAAATGATTGTGCCTATGAAAATATAATATGCTTGTTATTTTACGTAAAGGTATCTCGCGCGTGTAAAATTGAATTCCTTGGAAACCTGGCGCAGATAGGTGTGTGTAGATAATTTAACAGGCTCATTGATGCATTATTTACTTACGCTTCTTAAATACGAGGTCTAAAACATTAACAAATTCATCGCAACGCTCCGCCTACGCCGAACTCAACATTCCCGCGCTTTCGCGAACACGTAGGTAGTGAACGGCGATACTCGATAAAAAGGTAAAAGTAGCCGGGGTTCGGAAAACTTTCCAGTGATTTTATCCGGGAATTGAAAGTACCGAGGACGAATTAAGAAGCGCGTAACTTTAAGTAGCGTGACTCCTCGATTTAATGGGCTTAGGTAATTCCTTGGCGACACTCGCGGATTCATTGGAGAGAATTCCGGGCATTTCTAATATCAATGGTAAATTCGGATCTTCTTGCGGATTCATCCAATGACTCATCCTGTAATAAAAACAAAATCGATGATCTCAGTAGGCACGAAATAATCTTATATGCTGATTAGCCTGTCGGATAAATTATATAATTTATGACGTAGTTTCGTGAATTTTATGATATATACACAGAGAAAAATGTTTCTTTAGATTTAATATATGTGTTTGCTTTTTACTTGGATTTGTTTAATATAAATAACAATTTAACATTAAGTATCTTCTTTGAAAATGTTGTATTATTAAAATGAATCATGTTGTTTGATGGGAAAAACAATATTATTTAGAATAAGTAAAAAAGGTTTCATGCTTTCAATAAAAAAATGTCATTTTAATATATATTAAACATTATTCCACTGGAATAACAAAGTTCTTTAATATGTTTCTAACGTAGTGTTACTTCTTGCAAATAATTTATTGTTTGTGATCATTATTGTAACGTTCGGATGAAAATGTAAAGGAAATATGTTATTTGACATAAAGAAAAATATTTATTGTTTGAAAAATCAAACAATCTTGTTTGTAAAATCAAACGTTCGTTTATTTACTCTATTCCAAAAGACAGATTTGTTTTAAAATTAACGAAATTTCATTAAATCCAAGAAAATCTTTTTCTCAGCGTACGAATCAATGAATTTTAAATCGTTTCGAAATTGTTTAATTTCGAATTTTATGAGAGATAGGAAGTAATTTTGTTGAGAATACCGGCGAAAATACGTGCGTTTGATATTCCTAATGAAACAGGCTTCGGTCGCTTGTGCGATCGATCGATTGCGCAAGACACGTAGGAACAGTGAGATCTCACCTCGGGATCTCAAGGTGACTACTCATGCAAATAGAATTGAAAAAAAAAATACCTGTCGGGAACGTCAGCCGATGCAATGCTCTCGACAAGTGGCGAGAAAGCGCCTTCGAGGTCGTCCACCACGTCATCTCTGTTATTATCGTAATCGGTGGTCACGAGCGTAGACGACAACGTTGTCGTAGTGGTGGTCGATTTACTTTCGTTGCGTTCGATCGTTTTAGAATCCGGCATAGAAACGTCGGTAATTGAATCATCGGTAGTCGCTTCCGCGGCAATCTTCTCGGAGGACGACAGTCCTCGATCTTGTACCAATATCCCCTCGGCTACATTATCGTCTGTCGAATAATGATTGCTCTTGGGAATTTGGTCGACAACTTCGCCGGGATATCGATGCAGCACGTTCTTCTCGTAATAATACTGCCCCGGTTTCCTGGTGACCGCTACATTGTTTCTCGTCTGCTGCACCAACGGCCTTGGGACCTCGCTGGTGACCTTGTACTGAGATATGTATCCGGAATGACCAGGATGATGAATGGTTTCGACCGCCTCGGTGACGATCGTGACGCTTTGTACCTTAATTGGTCTCGGATTAAAACCTCCTTCTTGCTTTTGTGCATAGAAGTCGATCGTCGAGACTTCTGGCCAATGTGGAGTTGGAGTTGGTCGATTCTGCTGCGGAGTGTTGTATTGCTCACTTAAGCCAGGGCTGTCAGGATTTTTGTAGGCAGGAAGGAGCCCATCGATCGATTGTTTCTGATAAGGGCCATGTGATTGGCCATCAGGCTGGTAAACAGGTCGATTCGTTGTTGGTTTCTGGTAGAACGAGGAGCTATGCGGCGAGGAGAAAAACTCACTCTTAGACGAAGTGCTGCTTTCTTTTGAGTAAGACGAGACTTCCGTCCAACTGCTTTGATAAGTCGGAGTGGCGTCAGGGTACTTGTCGTAATTGTTGCCCGCGGTGGATCCCTGCGAATACGTAGGGGATGAGTTACCCGGCCTCGTGTCTTCTCGATGAGGAGGAACATTCGTTCCGGAATTTGTGTAAAGTCCACTTTGCGGTTTGACACCAGGTCTCTTCTGGTACGCGTCAGGATCGTCGTAATCGTACGGTCTCTTTTGGTAGCTGTTCAAGTTCCATTGATGTTTGTTCGGATCAGCGGAGTAATTTTCGCTCGGCCGATCGCTCAGGTTATTGTTATTTTGTAAGTGCGAATTTCCGGCACTGCCTGGTCTCTGCGTGCTGTACGATTGATAATTCGCCGTGGAGCCTGGCCACAAGTTCACCAGAAGTCCACCGTACGCCGGTTTCTGCGTGTGATACGATTCGTCGTTCGGTCGCGACGTGCTCGGCGGCGTCGGCCTACTGTAACCCGGCTTCTGTCCGTGATGCGACTCGTCATGCGATCCGCCGTAAGTCGATCCGAAATTCGGCCGCGAGATCGCTGGAGAAGGCTTCACTCCGTCGTAACCTGGTTTATGATACGATTCGTCGTCGTCGTTCGATACGTAATTCGGCCTAGAGTTCGGCCACGTGTTCGTCGTCGGCCTCTGCTCACTGTTCGACTCGTAAAGGTGTCCCGAATTCACCATTTGAGGTCTCGGCCTCGCGTAGCTGAGATAAGCCGGGAACGAGTCGTGTTCGCGATGCGGAGATCCGTAATTGATCAAGTAACCGTTGACCTCGTGACTCGGCGTCTGAGTGGTCGGCTTTTGTTGGAAATTCGTGTAATACGTGTACAACGTAGGTCTGGGGCTGCTGGGAGAGTAGCTGTCGTAGAAGACCTGATCTTGGGCGGGCGACTTGTAACCGTAAACGAGCGGATTCGGATTGCTGGGATCGTCGTAAGCCTGAGGCACGTACGGGTAACCCGAGTGCGGAATCGTCGTTGGTATAGGTTTCATCGGTGGTCGATTCACTGGATAATTACTCGCGCCGTGATTCAACACGGAGATCGGCTTGACGGTGGTCCGTGGCTGTATCTTAACGCGCGATCCATAAATACCGTCATTCACGAAGACGGGCGAGTTCACAGCGTTGTTTTGCACCACGATCGTCACGTTGTCCGGCCGTCCGATGGGTCTCTTCACGATGATCTTGTTGTTCTGATTAATACTGCTCTTGAAAGGCTCCTGTGGCGGCGTGATCTTCGCCTGTTCCCGATTAACACTGATTTTTCTCCTCATATACGTGTTTTCTTCCTTCGAGCGGGAAACAGGAGGACCGCTCGGATCGCTCGCCGTTCGCTTCATCTTCGCCTGCGGATTGAATCTAAACTCGAACGACCGTTCGGCCCAAAACTCGAGGTCCAGTTGGCCGATAGTCGGGTCATGGCATGGCAGACGTCGGTTCTTCAACGTGTCCGCCGCGAGCAAGACGAACGGCTGTATGGTTTCGATGGCGTCCATCGTTTTGCACAGCACCTGTGCCAGAGTGGCTCGTCGAATCTGCTGCAGCTGGCCAGCAGTGAAGCTGCTTTCGCTTTCGGGGTTCTCGTACCAGAATCGATCGCCGCGCCGCAAGTTGCTGAATTGCTGGCCGATTATGCAGGCGAGAGTAGGGCCGACTAGACCGCCGACCACCGACTTTTCCGCTAAGCCGGCCGGGAAGAGATCGATATCCTCCACCGACGCGTAAAGCGATTGGAATTTTCTCGCGGCGCTCTGCGACATCATCCTCTCGAGATCCTCGAAGGTTCTTATCGGCGACAAGCCACAGGGCTCGCGCCATCGCACGTAAGGCGGCAGACCGTGATCCCGGCCTCTCTGAATATTGAGAGAGGCCAGATCCATGCCGAATGCGAAACTGGGAGTCTGAAAAAGGTGATTCGTCATCTCCTCGCTTATGAATTCGTCCCTCCGCTGGCAGGGCTGATTCGCCAGACCCAGGACAAGGCGATCGACCGAGCCCGCAGTCTCCAGGTTCACTGGGTTCCTGAACTCATCGTGGATCGAGACATCTGCAGTAATATTATTATTATTGTTCAACTTTATTCACGGGAATTCATCCCTTTGGCACAGCGCTATTACACAATGTATATATATATATATATATATATATATATATATATATATAAAGAGCGACAGAAAAGAAATGAAAAATATTTATCAAATATATAAAAAATAGAAACTAAAAAGTATGATAAGGAAGAAGAAATGGGTAAATCCTCCTCTGATTTAATTGCAAAAACAAAATATATGACATATGTAACAAAAGAAAAAAAAAACGTATCATGAGAAGCTTAAATTTAGATGACTAATGATAGCACCTTTAAAAGAGGATGATGATATGATGAAAATTGATATTATTATTAAGATCATTAGCAAACAGGGAGAAGCGATTTAGTAGTTTCCACCAAATATAAAACGTACAATACTGACCAATATGGAGAAGTGGGAAACATCTAAGAAACTTGCCGGGTTAAATTTAATTAAGACTAAAATATCAGGATACAATTAACTAGGCTCTTTAATATTTTAAATAAGAACAATAAGTCCGTAATGGTTCATCTATCTTTATGAAACAATTGACCCAATTCGATCCGATTCAATGGGTAAAGATAAATTTAATCATTGGCAGATAATTGGCTTATCCAAATAAAAACTGACCCGTTTAAGAAAATGATTTTAAATGCGTTCAATGAGAACCGAATAACAATTCTGAAAAGGGTAGCAAATTGTAAAGCCGAATTCAAGGTGTGGTCTGACCAGAAGATAATATAAAATTGATAACGTCCGAACATATTTAGTTGATTTTTTTATTAAAGAGGAGAGAGAGAGAGAGAGAGAGATGCCATTCACACACAATGATCTTTAACTTAATGAAGTTCAACACGACCGTAATTATGCTGTAAACATCGAGACAATTCTATCTCTTGCGACGTTTGCGAGCAATTAATCTGTGTGTACAACTGCGACGCGGTAGAACGCGCTTCGTCGCACGTGTCTCGCGAGTGTTTACGTTTATAGTTCTGCTCGCGTGCACTTGTCGCCCTAAATATATTCATATTCCCTCCTCATAAATAATTGATATGAGTATTTCCCCGAGATCGTACGATTTGTTATCCCTCCGCTGCGTGTCGAGGTAACACGTGAGAATTCTGATCTTACTCACTGTTAAACAAGGGCCTGTGATCGCTGTCGAATCTCACGAAACTCCGCTGAACCAGCGAGTGACCGAATCGATAAGCTGCCGTGGAAAAAGCGTTCGCGATGTTAGGATTTACAGCCGGATCGTAGCCTTCGTAGTAGCCTTTCTTCAGGACTTCCAGGTCAAAGATTTTCATTACCTGGGGACCTGGAACAGCACGGCGCTCTTAGAGACCGTCGGTTTCTCTCTCTTAATATTTACAACACCGCCGGCGGTTGTCGCGGCGTCAATGAATACGGTAACGGACGACGTGGGTGAGGTAGAAGTTCACTCACCAAGAATGATCGGCAAGAACTCTCGATAAGTTATATGCTGAACCACGGCGCCGACGATCCTTCGCGTCTCTTGAAAAAGTTTCTCGTCGCTCCAGTGGGAGTTGAGCGCGGACAGTTCGGTGGCTATCCTGTTGTGCAGTCTCAGAAAGACTATGTGCAAAGATGTGAGAGCCGGTTGCTCGCTGAGACGTCCGTCGCCCGCACGGAAGCAGGTCGTCGACAGAGATCCGAGTTTGCATAGATCGGACTCGTGTTTCGGTAGCAGAGGTCTGCGCGACTGAATCTTCCCGTACTGCAGCAAGCCTGCGGGGAAGGGGGAGGAAAGAGTGCGTTTAAAAGGATTCGCGCAAATGGAGAATCGAGAGGCACTCACCGTTACGGAACAACCTCAGACTGTCGCTTTGCAGGGCGTTACTGCTGTAAACCATCGAAGCATCTAGGTAACTGGTCACCTGAGACAACTGCTCCCTAGCGCCGAATTCGCAACCCTCCTTCGGGGCCGGGCCGCTTCTGAGGAACTCCAGACACCTGACGCCCAGGGGACCGTAGAAGCTGTCACGTAAATTCACCGCGATCGGCAGACACTCCGGGTGCTATCGGCATTCGTGCAAAAGTATACAGTACCGCGCTTCAGGTCCGTCTTTCCTCACTGGGATACGTCAAAACGCGAACGCTTTTTCGAATGTAAGAAATAGGTCGGTTCGTAAATCCGCGATTTAACGCGCCGCTTGTGTCAAAAATACGGTGGGGAGATTTAATGCGCAACGCTCGACAGGATGTGGAGAGCTCGTCCCTTTAGAAATCAAATGTAAAATGAAAATTGGAGAGGGTCACTTTGTTCGTTACGCTCGTTACCATAAATTCAGGCGGTTGAAATCCGACACCACCCGGTAAGCAACACTGCGGCACCGTGCCGTTGAATCCTCTGCTCTGTCCGGTCGCTGTCGATACAGTAAATATAATTACACGGCCTCGAAGAGATATATGGAGATATGTGGTGAAAAATGAAGAATCAAATCAATCCTTTAATGACACACCTGTCAAATCATGATCCACAAACTGTCCCCATTGCATCAGCATATGTGTGATGGAAGCCAGAGGTACGTCTTGATCTTCGTGGATTAGGCTCGTGATGTCTCGCGCACTTGGTAGCGGCCTCCCGCTCGTCGATCTTCGCACGCTTTGGACGTCATCGTGATATACCGCCGGCAAAAATCTGCAGGGTTGTCAACATTTTTCGTGCGCGATAGATGGGGCGCAGGTTCTTTGTTATATCACTTCGACATTCGGGACATTCTTACATCGAGCTTTTCGAAGCTTCGAATTTCGCCGCTTGCGCGTCGCTTTTATCATTATTATTATTATTCCTTACCTCTGCATCGTGGACATCGCAGAGCCCCACCAGAGATTTTGCAAATTATTGCAACTGCCGTCGGAGGTCCTGTACCTCAGGCTGGCCGGAGGGCATTGAGGTGTGCCTCGTCGCGGGCATTGTTGCTCCAAAGAGGTTCTTCGAGTGCTCCGTGATAAAGGTAATTCTAACGGCGCGCCGGGAAACCTGAGGAAAGAACGGGCGAGGAGTAGAAATAGACGCAAAGTTTTCCGCGAGATACAACTGTCCGGGTGTCATCGATCGGCGTTGCCGAGCTTACCGTTACCCGCTACGGAAACTTACTTTTTCAGGTACATGGCGGTGCCTTGAAGAGTCGCATAGCCGAATCTCGCCAGGTTCCTCGCCTCGTCCGACTGTTCGTTAAACGCCGCCACGTATCTCGCCGGTTCATCCTTCTTCAGATAAAGACCTATATTTTTGTTTCGTATCGTATCATGAGAACTCTTCCTCGCGATTGCGAATAATGTCGCTTAACGTGACTTATTATGGGCGGGGGAGGGGGGGGGGTGCTTCGCAACGAATCGAATTCGTCCTCTCTTTCAATGCTTACCCATCGAGTACAGTTTCGGCTCCTGGACGTAATAAAGATCGTGCATGGCTCGCAGTCCGAAATTCGCAGCCTCCATTAGATCATCCTCTCCGAGTTGCCACTCTTCTTCCTCGCCGTTGCGGCTCACCGCGGTGTGATTTTCAATTCTCAGATTAGCGGATTTCACGACGGTCTGCGCGATCACGCCGGTCAGTCGTCTGCTTGGGCTTTCGTCTGGCTTTTCGGCGAAGTTTCCCTTTCCCGTTGAAGAAACTCCACCGGTGTTGGAATCCTTGTCCGGCGCGGCACTGTCATTTCGTACCCGAGAAACTTCCGCTTTCCGTGGCGCGTTACTCTTCACTTTAGCCGACGATTTCGTCACGTTGCCCTGGACACCCGTGTTTCTCAGCGACCTCACACTCGAGGAAGGCCCCTCTTGGCGAGCGAGCTTATTTTCTGTCTCTTTATTTTTCCCATTTCCCACTTCCTCTTCCTTTTCTCCTTCGACTGGATTCGTTACGACGGAGCTTTCAGAAACACGCGATGCGTTCAAAAATTCATGTCGGATTCCATCTCGTATCTGATTCGACCCTTTCGCGGCCACGTACGTGATTCCGTCGGAAATTCCCGGATGTAATACATCCGTTACTGCCTCTGTCTCTCTCACCGGCGACTTGTGCACGTACTTCGGACGCGTTGCTTCGATAGGATACGTAGTGGTATTTGCCTCGGTTTCCTGGATACCTCGAGTTAAAGGATTGTAGTCTGATGAAATATTTACTCCTTCCCTCGTAGTGTCCGTTGACGCGAAAAGCGATTGCTCGTCCTTACCGGAAATTGTAACTTTGAGATTCGACGTTTGAGTTTCGACATAGGATTCTTCTTTATCGTTTTCGTCTCTCGGCCTCGATGACAATGCGCAGGAAGAGAGGAAAGAGAGGACGACGCTGACAAATAAGATAACAATTGTTCGTTACACTGTGACGTATCAAATGAGACGTTAAATAAATATAGAAAAATCGCACTTTCTGTAATGATCTGAAAAATAATTTGGAAAGCTTCGCATTTCCAAAATTTTCACATCTATATTAACATTATATTTTATAGCTGTTTGAGGGGTTTTATATTTTTTTAAATCCAATTAGTGAAAATGTCACTAAATGAATCCGTGGAACAATATTATAATAAAGTGAGTATCCATTAATTTTTCGTGGAAACCCTTCTACTCGGTTCTTTTGTCCAATACTTCATTGATTCTGACCAGTGAAAGATTCATTACAAATCGTTATTACGCGTCTCATAGCGAAACTATATATACATATCGTATATGCGTTCAACCATATATCGTATTTGACGTAATTCATACGGTAGCAGATTCAAAAGCTAACGGTTTTGAGTTCAAGTCTCTCACGTGGATAAGCGTGTTTTCCAAGTATGATATAAATTAAATCAATTAAATATAGTTAATAATATTTCAGGCAAAATCACTGACAATATCTTAAGAGTATGATTAAGATAAAAAAAATCAGTAATAAATAACATCTTTTTTCACTGTTTCTGTACTTAGATTTTTCCAATGGAAACGGTTGTTGCTTAACCGGTTTTTGCGGCGAACTTTTACTGATTTGCAATGACATATATTATAACTATGATCACTAGTGACTGTCGACTACTTCTCATTGTGCCGATTATACTTTAGAAAGTACGATATCTCGATAACGGTTTATCACTCATTGCGATATATATTTCGATAACGTTTGTGCGTATACTCCGTAACGATAAATTAAAAATGACACATTTTTAACATTTTTTCCACACACGACATTGACCTTATCGCAAGCCAATCTGCATAATCAAACACGAGTGTTTCATTCACGCTCGCGATACGACGCTTGCGAACAGCTATTTATCGCGCTACAACTGCTTTCTCTGTTCCTCCGCGTTTTTTCACACAATGTAATATTTTAATAAATATTTAAGGCCCTGCGTTCTCTCGCAGGATAATCGCGTAATCATTCACTATTATGATGTTACCGTCGGTTCACACAGGGAGCATCACACCCATTATGTAAATTGAATGTCACGATGTCGTGACATTAAAAACTAATATTATATTGCGTGAATAAAAGTCGTGGTATTTCCCGCGTCGCGTGAAAATAGGTCTCAATGCACAGTCGATACCACATTTTTTAATTTGACTGGACGATCGGCCGGAGCGACGATTAAGAACGGTCGACGACCTGCGCGTCGCGAGATAATGCGAGATGTTAAAGTAATAAAAAGGAAAACCGGACGCGGGCCGAAACATTTGCCAAATGAAGCTGTCGGCATGGTGTTCGTGGTGTTAGGATTGAGAGAGAGAGAGAGAGAGAGAGAGATATATATAACGGGACACCACCGGCTTGTGGAACGGCGAAGGCATAAAGAAATCATATTGACCTTGTTGAGTTTCTGGGGAAATCCTCGTGAATTTTAACAACGCATACGCGTCGAAAGTACCGGTGTAATGTCGCGATGGGTAAAAATACGCAGGATCTTATTTAATGCGGCGATTTCCAGATGTCGGTTCAACTAATCCTCAGGCGAGAAAATCATTCGATTATTACCGATACACCGAATTAATTCGAAGTTTCAGGGCAGATCTGCAAACGTCGTCGGCAAACATCGTTTATCTTTAAATTTTTGATCGCGCACAAAACGTTACATACCAGATGCAGCTCGCGATGTTCGCCCACGACGTTCGCGCGACTGCGAGGATTTACGAGGCGGGAACTACCGAATATATCGACTCACAGGGCTGCAAGGCGCATTTTGCTGCTCGGCGACATGTTGCACTCACAAGACTCGTCGGTGCATATTCGTCGATGCCAAGTTCGCGCGGAGGTAAAACCGTCGTGTCGAATGGACGCGGAAGAGGAAGAGCGCGAGAGAAAGAAAGAGGAGCAAAGGATGAGGTTGCGCGCGTGTGTGAATCGTCGAGGCGGCCTTCTCGAGGACGGTTAACCAGGTACTAACCGGCGATCAGATCGGTCGACTGGTCTTATCCTCGAGGAAGGATGGTGCCTCCGGGCAGCGGGCTTTGTTTTTTTTATTCGTCGACGCCGTCGTCGTCGTTTTTCTCAGCATTTTTACTGTTATACCGCTTCTTCGCGTCGTCTCCTGATTTCGACCGCCCGCTTGATCGCGCGCTAGTTTCGTGGACGAGGTCGTCCTGTCCCATCGTCCGAACGTCGCGGCAAGACGAGACGGGGGACCGATCTCCCTGTAATTGTCCGGATATTAAAAAAAGAGAGACAGAAAAAAGGGAGACAGTCGTTAAACGGCGTTAGACGAGTCGGAAGGAACGGATTATGTTGATTAGTGCATCGATGCCGGATCGATGTCTCTCGCGGACTGGTCGTTGGCCTTTAATTGTCGGTGGCCCGATAAGCTCGCGCTCGTTCCACTTTTCGTCGGAGACCTCGGCACTCGCTTGTCCATCCGCGCGATCACGCGACGAAGAGTTCCGTTGACTTCCGAAGTTTCCGCGCAACTCACGTGTCGTCGTGCTGCTCGCGCGCGCGCGCGTAACATCGTTACGTCGTCGCCGTCGCCGCAAGATACGCGATTCATTTCGCGTGCTGCAATTACAGTTATTAATTTACCTCGTCAGTGCCGGGCGGCTTTCTCCTGCGCTTGCAAGCTCGCTATCGCTTTGCCCGTGCCATAGAGCACCTTCGCGCGCACCTGGACCCTCCTCGTGGTCGTACAGGCCGTTCCAGAAGTGGACGACGAACTTCCGGTGTTGCCACCGGAAGTCGTGCCCAACTGCAAAGTGCCACCCGCGTAATTCGTCCCTCTGCAACTCGTGCAGCCCTCCGACATGATGCCACCGCCGCTGATATCGTTCCGTGCTATTGTTACAAAGCCGTCCTAAATGAACAGCAATTTCGCGATAATTGTAAGCTTGACGAAGAGTGACGTTTACGATGTTGGCTGACGGTTCATTTTGAGTACCTCAGATGTATTTTGTTTTTGTTCTTAACCCTCTAACGGTAAGATCGGATTCAACTTTATGCTGTTTTGTCCATTGTTCACCTAACTGATGTACAACATGTAAAAGAGGCAAATGATAACATGAGACTTCTTTCTCTGTTCAGTTCTGTAGGCGAAAAAATTCAACAAAGTTCACTAACTAACTTTAAATAATTGCGGTATAACACTTTGGAAAACGCTTCGGCGTTCTGAAAATCCATCTTGCCATTGAAGGGTTAATTTTTTCAAACCTTAAACTTTTAAGCCTTCGCTTGTTGTTATATGATACATAATTTCGAAAGAACGACAGCTTGAATTTGCTATTGTACATAATTTATATTAAGTACCTTCGCCTTTGCGAGTGATGCACAGTTTTTCGTGTTGAAGAAAGAAGTAACACGTACCGCGTATACTGAGCAAATGCAGAGGTCAGGGCGGCTTGAATAGGAGAACGGAAGGAAAGCATAAAACGCCTTTGACGGTTATAAGCGTCGTATTGTGTCACAACGTCGTTCATAATGCCGGACATAACCGTCACTGTCGGTTAATATATTAAGTGCCGCGTCATGTGCGTATATACGCGATTTTCTCTCGAGGACGAAAATTACAACTTCACGTCCCACGTCGCACGGTTGACGCGATTCTCAGCACATATATATAATAATAATCATTTTTAACTCATCGCGCTTCATTAGAGATACAATTTTCGCACTCCTCGTTTCCTTTGATCTTCAACCCGAACGATTTAATCGAAAGCGACTAGGTCGATCGATGGTTATAATTAGCGATCGGCGATAATTAATTAGAGCTCGTTACAGCGTCGCAATGACCGTCTCTGTTAGATCGAGATGTCCCTACAATTGAGCTTCTTTGGTAATCTAGAAATAACCGAGTTAACCTCGAGCCTTGCGCCTGTTATTAATTATATACGGCAGTTATTAATTACAGTTGGGTAATATTGCGCAATTGCAACACGGACGACTTTTTGCCATTTCTTCGCAGTTGAAGGCACGTCGGCAGTCTGTTATAATGTGCAGCGCGCGGCTCTGACCCGCGTGCCGTTCACCATAAATCCGGGAAAATCTGGGTTAATTATACTAATGGCAATATATGGCGAGCCTTCGTACCGGTGACCTTACCGGAAAAAGGCGAAACTCCGTAACTTCCTTGCCTGGTCTGTTAAAATGGATTCTACGAAGAAATGTAGTTAAGTGCAGAGAAAAAAGACGCAAAAATAATACGGGTAAGATTAATCGTACTTTTTACAGTATAATACACGGGCGCGTCTAAAGAAATCTCTGTCATATCTCAAATATTCGATCGGACGTGTTTGTGAGGAAATTATTCGTCTCCGTTGACCCTGTTACATTATGAAACATTTTATCGAGAGACACGACGAGAGAAGAACGAAAAAAAAAAAGATCGTCTCGCACGACTGCGCAATTATTAAAAGTTCAATAACACATTTTGACAGTTCGATTTCACACGTAGCTCCGGTTTGTTACATTTTAACGAGTCAAAATATAAAATCCTGCTCTCTCTCTCAGCGTCATCGATCAATGAAAAACTTACTAATATCGCCGGCGAGTTCTTTCAATGAGACAACTCGACCGTCTCCGAGCTCTGTCATGAACCACCCCGAATTATCGGACGAAACATCCCCCGAGGATCGATTGGTATCCGCTGCTTCGGCGAGGATTTTCACACAAGATTGGCAGCGATTCTGCAATCGCGACAGTCCGAAAAGCACGCGTCGCGCGACTTTTCGCGCCTGACTTCTTCAGCGCCTCTTTATATACCGCGGCGGTCTCTATCCGCGGGTTTTAAATCGACGACAAAGGACGTTATAGCGTGTCCGCGTCCACTGTGCGAAGGCGCCGAAGGAACTGATCGGCCGTGTTCCAAATAGCCGGTCGGTAGGCTTCACCGAACACTCGTCTCTCTTTTCTTCTTCTTCCTCCGCGTCGTGCCGGTCGTTTGTCGTCAGCGTCGTCGCCGTCGTCGTCGGGGTCGCCGTCTTCGTCGCCATCATCCATCATCTCGTTTGCAGGAGGGCGACGGAAATCGAGACTATTCAAACCGAATCCGGTTGACTCGCGGAAACGGCGGCAATCATTGAAACTACGAGTGCAATGTGTGTGTGACCCCCTCGATATCGAATTCAATATAGAAAGTGACGATTCAAATGTATCAGCCTTTGTACCTAGAATTCGTTTAGAATTTTTGATACTGAAGGAACATGGAAATTCTGACAACAAACGTAAGGAGAAATTTTATCTTGATAAAAAATCATTACCTTTATAAGAGATTACGCACAGATCTTTATTTGATTGATCTCGTTAGAGATTTATTTCCGTCGATCGCGAGGGTTTTTTCTTCTCAACGGTCACCCCTCAGGGTTAACAACTGCGCTGAAACAATGCACCTTCGCACACGTGTCTGCGAATACGTTCGATAAAGATTTTCCGCGCGCTGAAATCCATCCCCGGTCTATCTCTTTCTTTCTCTATCTCGATTTCTTTGCGCGGCTGACTCACGAATTGTAAAAGAGGGAGAACGAAGGAGGGCGAAAGGGTCGAGTGTATATTCGGAGAAGGAGGGGGTATTGTGTGTGCACACGAACGGGGAGCTGCGAAACGTAACCTTCGTTCGGTAAAAATTCGACCGGCGAGCGAACGGCCGGACCTTGTGCCCCGCATAATTCTTTCGCAACTCGGCTACAACACATGCACGTGCGCGCGCCGCGGCCCCAGAGATCCGTGTAAAATCGCGGTTCGCCAAGGTGGGATACGTGGCTGCGGTCGCCGGATGCGTTTCTGGGCCTTCGCGCCATCGGAGGGTGCCCGTGGGCAAAAGTGGGCTACCATCGGACGCATTGATAAGATCCTTGATTTTTGCTTCGTGTGAGAGGCGTAGGTGTGCGAATGAACTGTTGTCAGATTCGAAATTTTTCACACAGAGGGAAATACATAATAACCGCGCCGGCTCGAATCGTGCTCGCCATTGTGTCCTACGGCTGTCACGCGAGCCAAGTCGGCGTAATAATTTGATTGATACTCCCACCGCTCGTTGCATATTCGGTCGTTGGCCGAAATCGCCATTAATGGGATTTGTTTTGCAAATTTGCGCACAGCTTTGCATCAGAATGCGGGATATTGATCATCCTTCGGCGAGCAATTTCGGCCATCTCGAGACGGTCGCATTCGAAGAGAAGGAAAAAAAAAAGAAACGGATAATCGATCGACCGAAATATACCGTTATCATTCGCGTCTTTCTTTCGTCCGGTACGTTCGTTTCTTCGTTCGTTCTTTCCTTCTCTCTTCCTTCCTCTCCCTCTCTCGTGACGCGGCGCAATTAAATACCGAAGCGAACTGAGTCTCGGCCGCGTGTAGCGTTGTTGCGCTATCAGTATCCGCCGCAGTGGGTCAGTCAACAACGGGGTCAGCCGAGGGCGAATCCGGACTGCGGGTCGGCCAATCGCGTTCGTTCGTGTTCTCGCGACAATGACTATCAACCGTATACCCGTATTATACACCCGCGGACAGTCAAATTCGTGTCGGCGCTTCCGCAATGGCGTAGCGCCGGGGATTTGCCTGGGTCAGAGGTAGCCGAGATACCAAAGGTATCCTCCCCGGCGGAGAGCACAGTTTGGCGCCGGTGAGCGAGATCTTACTCGCGTACGTTAATTTCAGCGGATCGAGACGAGCGTCGTTGACGCGATTAATAAAGCCGACTCTGCGCAGTGTCATTATCGCAACAACAAGCCGGCATTACCGAAAACTTTCTCTTCTTTCCTAGCGCTTTAACGTCCACGGCTTCCCGTCCTTCCACGGGATGGCGTCAGCCTGTAATCAGAGTTATCTTAACGTTACGACGCTAACGTCGTACGGTCAGACCCGCGTGCGCAAAAATTTGCACGGGCGGAAACCCAGCGATGTGGCCGCGGCCACATTCGCTGGAAGAGCGGGATTGTAACGGGGTGGGGTGAGGGGCGGTAAATAAAGAGTAGGTGGCTCACGGCAAGACGAGAAACAAGACGGAAGTGGGTCAGCGGGACTATCGGTCGCGAGGGTCCGGGTTCTCGTCTCGTTTCGCGCGCACGTCTGCGACTCGCCGGAGGTGATGATGTTGACGGGACTGGGTACAGGTTGTTTCAGAAGAGATAAGAAGCGATCGTAAGTGAGAAAAAATGGGGAAAAGAAAAGATGGTAAGACGACGGGTGGTCGGTAAAAGAACAAGTGAGTCGATAAGAGGACGGGAATGTGTCTCAACGCGAGTTCGTAGAAAATAACGGTGGATTATACAAATTCATACTATGAAGAAGAGAGTTGTCGGCATTTCCTTATGTCCATCGTCGGGACGTGACGAACAATCGAGGCGAATACAATGTTACACTTTATTTCTCGTACGTTTCCGTCATACATTTTGTCCCCGACAAAAAAGAGGGGGAGAAGAGCCCAGTCGCAACAGAAACAAAGCCATCTTCTCTATACAAACACCATTCGCTACTGTACATAATTACTCGCGCACATCGCATCACTCGTCGTCTCGTGTTTCCTTCTCTGTTTTCTTTATCTTCGCCCGAGTGACGTTGCGCGTACACATTTTTGCTTCTCGATTCGCGAGGGAGGGAAAGGACGAAGCAGTTGGATAGATGGGAAGGTGAGGGGCACGTAAATGTCTTCGGTCGAAAATCAACAGTCAACTCACTGCGCCGTCGCGTAGGCACAACTATATATAATTACATCATTGATGGGTGGATCGTAGAAACGAGACCTTGCTTTCTCTTCCAAAATAATCTCTCTTTTAGTGATATTTTGTTTTCCTCTGTGCAGTCGCTCTTTCTCTCTCGCTGTTCTATATAATATTTACAAGTAACAATTTCGCAATCTCCATCGCTCGTGTTGCTTCCTTAAACTTCAATCGTAACGATCTCACTTCCTCCGCCTGTCGTCGCCTGATACTTATGACTAATCGGTTAGTTTACACTCAACATCGATAGACATTCACGGTAGTGTGCTAATAAAGTTTCTATCCTCCTCCTCCTCCTCCTCGTCAGGCCTCAACAATACGAGCGTGCATTTCTAAGGCGAAAAACGCGGGGAACACGGCAGGTGTGGCTGGTTACGTTACACGGTTGAGTCGACGCACCGCTAATTCGCGTGTTCTTCGCGAAAAAAAAAAAGTCAATCGAGTAGATTCGTTACGAAGCGCAAGTTGTATCTTCGAATCGGGGAGGTGGAACTACTACTATCTGTATCAATTTCTACGAGATTAGCGGGACGTACGCGAACTTACCCAGCGGGACCTGCGGTGGACACCGAAAAATTCGTCGATCTCTTTGCCACTTCGTGGATAAAAAAATATGTGCACCGTGTTTGATCTCGTTTAAACGCAACGGTAGTGTGGCCCCTCGGTGCACGATACTACTGCTCAATAAGCGTGAATATATCCGAGATTATGCCCGGATATACAGCGAAAATTGAATCTGCGACGTGAAGGACGGATTTCACGATAGACATCTGCGCGACGCAGTGTGCGTTCCTCGCTTCGACAGATCGATATTACGTAGGCTTTCGGCGGGCGACGTAACGAAATAAACAATTGATCTGTTTGCACTCTCAATGACACGCGCGGGGAGGGCTTTGCTTCGTCGTTCCGAGCGATTCGCGTGGAAAAGATTTCACTGTTCGATATGGCTGGACATGTTTCTCTCTCGGCCTGTTGTCGCCTTCCATTTCGCTCTTTCAGTCGAATCGTCACGTACATGCGCGTGTATGTATACTACGTGACTGATCTTACGACGATTAGATATGAAACGCGGATCTTCGGATGCTCGGAGGAAGTTCGTCGCGTACTAATATTGTGCAGTAATATTGTGCGATTGGGGTGTCCTCGGCACATCACTTTGCACTATGATACTTGTATTGGTATAACACATCGACCGCCGTAGCGTCGGTTTTCCTAGTCGGACGCACGCAGCTACGGGTACACATGGTAGACGACTGCGGCTCTTGAGAACTCCACCGCTAAAATTCGTTTTCTATGATATAATGAGATAGAGAGAAAATTAATTCGCTTTTTTTTTTATCTTTTTTTGATTGGATATTTTCTTCTCTACACGAGAGATCCTTTCGAGACAAATCTGGCTGGCCGTATCCTTTGAAATTGTTCTCTAAACCATAAAGAAAATCTTCATGAAGCATATATTCGGATGCGGAATAGTTTTTTTTTTTTCCGCAAGGAAGCAAACGATGCCTTCTCGTGATTTAGTAAGAAACGAAAGTTGCAGGTCGAAACGAAAAAAATATACATAACTTATTTATTGTATCTCTAGAAAATAATAGTAGCTTCAATAATACTCTTTGTTCTATTATGTACAACAGTCTATAAGCCTCTTGGTCTTAACTATACGTTAATAACTAACCGTAAAACAACACACACACTAGTTCAGAGGTGTTGTCGCTTTAGCCTTCCCAACTAAATTCTTAGACTAATTTTTCGTGTTGTCTTTTCACCGTTTCGAGTATCTTTTTTCCTCTCCTCTCGCCTTTGTTTCTGTCAACCAAATTTGTCGGCATTCTCAGAATTTATTTTTTTTACACTCTCCTAAAAAATATATCTTTTGCTCTAAGTCATCTTAAGACGATGCTACCAGACTTTAGGAACTTTCGCATTATTCTATTTTACATATTTCGCGAAATTGGAAAAAGAAAAGTATGTGTATACTAAGTGTGTGCGCCGGCTTAACACACACGTCGGGAACGCGCTCGAAATCATTCCATTTCCTTTTCCAGAGCCTGGTAACACGGATCTAGTCAAGCAAAAAGTATCGCGTACAATATCATGTGATAACGTTGCCGCGTTAGAACGCAAATGTTTCCTCATTACGGGCGTTTCGTAAACTTCAATAAGATAAATATAAAACTTTCGCTGACTTGGAGAACGATCATCCTTATTGCTTCGAGGTATCCGAGTACTCGACTAATATATATCTCTCTTGTACCAATCGTTCATCGCGAAATATCTATGAGAAAAGGATGTCGATCCTTATCCGTGAGTTTCTGTCAAGCGGGGCGAGCTTAAAAAGGGCTTTTCCAACGACGATATGTACTCGGACACGACGAGCCGCGATATAAGGAGCAATGAGATCTTATTAGCGCGTCATGCTTGACGACACGCCGGTCGAATAAAACATTGAGATCGATACGTAAAATATAACAGTATGTCTCGAGAGTATATATATATATATATATATATATATATATATATATATATAATTCTTTTACAAACTAACTATACAACATTTGAAGAATATTACAGATCGTGTTCGTGAAATCACGAATTTCAAACGCGGAATGTACACATCATCTAAATAGAACATATCCCTATTTCATCGGTCAGAGAGGTATTTATCACGCTTGTGATGACCCATCGAAGTTGCCCGCGTCGCCGTGACTAATCGAGAAGCATCGTTATATATAATTATACTTAATTATTCGTATTTTCGTATCTTCAACGCTCCGTTTCGCTAAAATTTGGCGCCTCATGAAGCGCATATCTATGTTTAAATCGCATAACGACGAGAGCAGATTAAAATATAATTGCACCAAATTGTCTCGCGTTAGGGGAAAGAGAGGGAGAGAGAGAGAGAGAGAGAGAAGGGATAACTAATTTAGCTAAAGTGTAAAATACGAAAGGTCGGTACACTTTAATAAGCGGTTTTTTACGAAGCTCGTTAGATCTTTCGCGGCTAATCTTTCGCTTATTCAAAAGGCCAAGCGTCCCTTTTTCTTTCACGCACGGGTCAAATCATTTCGTGAATATAGAGCTTGTTTCGCACGCAGTGACCCGATCACAAACGTTAAATATCGTAAACTGGAGGAAAAGTCGAGATAAAGAAATATCTTCTAATATCCAAATAATTTTTACGTAAACATACATAAAACATTGACAAAATATAGTAAAAATGGTCGTATAAATCATCGTTTGCAGAACTGTTTCTTCATTTCTAGATAAAATCTCTCTATCGATCGAAACATTTCTCTCCCTCGGTAGCACCGTTGAAAATATCCGACCAGGTCGCTTTGTGCGAGAGATACATTAGTGACGTTTACGCATATAGAAGTTTCATTTACAATGGTGGGAGAAAAAGAGAGAGAGAAAGATACATAAGATAGATTATTATTATTCACACAGACACCGCGCTTTACTTGTGCTATAAGTACGCAGTGTGCTTACTACTGTGCTCGAGGGCGGCTAGAACATCTTGCTTTTGTCTAACGTAGAGTCGTCCCTTCTTCCACGGGTTCTGCAATTGAAGGGGCTTAAAGTCGTCCCTTAAGCAACGTTCGCGCGCACCAATTACGGCAACTAAACAGAAGTTCGGTAGCTCGTCGGCCGTGTAGATAGGCCCCTCTTGACCCTTCAGCACCACCGCCATGTTCAATTGTTTAACAACGAGGTCCACGACCTCTCGCGCCGTCGTCCTTGGTGTTACGTGTAATTTCAAGCTGGTGCCGGCCGCCAAACCAGTCTCGTAGGCCGCGTAAACCTGCAATGCAGTATACGTATCTCTTATGCCTCTTCGTCTCGGCCATGTGCGCAAACTTACACATTCGAGAGAGAAGAAAGATCGAATGCACACTATCCCGCATCGATGCAGCAAAATGCAATAATTTGGATTAAATAGTGTATCGACCAATGCAACCGTAGATTAATATAGTGAGGAAAAAAAACAGCCCGAATGAAGAAATCTCGCACAAGTGTCGCGATATGTGTTATAGCTACGCATAATGTACAAACGGTGTGTCTGGAAGACTCCAGCGAGTAAGAGAGAATACTTGACATTAGACTTGCTCCAAAAAAAAAACGTTTCGTCACATTGCATCTTTGAAAGTTGTGTTCTTTTGATAAATGGCTCATTTAGCCATTCACTCTCGCAGTCCCATAGACACACTTTGCGCAATGAACGCACACTGAGAAATTGCGAAATACGTTAAAGCCGCAACAACAGTAATATACAGCACGATACTGCCAAGTAAAAAAGTCAGAATACCGCCGATAACTTGTGCCTTGCTGCAATATCTCCCGGCTGTGACTTTTTTTTTCCAAACTGTCGCAAAGCATCATGATCACAGACATGATTCACCTTCGCGTGGGAAAACAACTGTTACAGTATATATCACAACGATCATAATGATGATAATCACTTTTCATGCCGCGCTAATTTGGACACACTAAGCATAATGTTGAAAGCATAACCGAGCAGAGCAAGCGTTTGAGATTGAGCGATTTTGGCAGCTTACTCAATATGTCTGCTACATCGGTTTGCACTAGGGGACCAAGTGAGCTGTTTCTAATTATAATCGGGTTAGACTTGTGTTCCCTATAAGTGAAAAACATCATTTAAGAACTCTACGCTCGCGAATCCAGCGGAAGGATCATTTTCTCGACGAGAGAGATGTATTTCTAAAACAATATATTTAACGGCTCTAAAGATACACAATCCGAAAAAAGAAAAGGGCTAATAAGGAACAACGCTTGTTGGTTTACTAAACATTTGACAATGTAGAAATATTGGAAATTAAAAGGACGAACTTTGGTTTGTATTGCTCTCTTTAGCGCAATTAACAACGATAAAATACAACGATTTAAATACAATAATTAAAATAAAAAAAAATGGTAAGCAAGTAAGTCGTCGGGTCTCAATATTAATTTCGTGGTCTTCCGGTCTTGACGATGCGATCTGTTGCCTTTAAATATCAGGCTTAAAGATAGATGTTTGCCGCAAGCAACAACCAGTATTTTGACTCTTATTTCCCTTTTCCTTCCGGTATATTTCTACCGCATCTACCGCTAGTTGCACCAAATCACGAAGTAGGATAAAGTCGGTAGATCCTACCTGAAGGATACCCGGCAGAGGTGCCGGCATCATCGTCGCCTCCTCCTTCTCCTCGTCGTCCTGCGACGCGGTGGTGGCCATCGCCGCGACGCTCGCGGTCGTTTTCACTTTGACCGCGTGGCTAGGCTTTAAGACGCAAACGCTGGAATTCGGCGTGGTGTACTCGTCGCTGCTCAGCGAGTGCAGGCTGTCCGAGTTCGTGTTGCTGACGCTAAGCATACTCGTGGTGTTCGTCATCGCCGTGGAGACGCTCAGCAACGAGCCGCCGTAGATGATCGGCTTGATGCTCAGCAACGGGCTGGTGCTGGCCGACGCCGAGGTGATCGTGGCGGATCGGTTTCGCGGACTGTGCTTGTATTTGGTGAGGATCAGCGTGTCCTCGGACTTGGAGGGCGGGAGCCGTGCGTTCTGCAGCGGTATCAGGTGATTCGCGCTGCTGGTGGTCGTCAGATTGCTGCTGCTGCTCATCGGCGCGCACGACTTTTGCGGCTCCGAGCCCGTCGACACGTTCGACGTATTGCTGCCTTTGCGCACGTACTGTCCGCTGGGCAGCTGCTGCTCGCTCTTGCTGAATTCCGTCGTGAGGAGGTTGGACGCCGAGCTGGACAAATTGGGCCCTGGCCAACTGCCTCGGCCGGGGCTCGACTTTACGAGCTTGGGATCTCTGGGTGGTAGTTGCAACAGACTGCGTTTCAGGCTGTTGTTGCTGTTCTTGTTCCTGTCCAGGCTGAGCAGGTGCTTCATGCAGATGCCGACGGTCTGCGGTGGTAAGATGCATCGATTGATCGAGGAACGGGGAATAATGCGACGTGATACTCACGTTTTGTTGGGAGGAGCCGCGATCTCTCGCGAATGTGATGACGTCGATCAGCCACCTGGCGCCTTTCCACACTGTGTTCACTTGCGATTGGAGGTCCTGCAGCCTCGCGAGTTTGTCCTTGGCGACGCTCAGTTCCAACGAGCTGAAGGCCTCCCGGTGATTATGCTGCGCCTGCGCCGTGTCCAGCTCGAGGATACAGCTGAGCCGCGAGTAACGGTTGATCACGTCCTTCTGATACGTGTTCAAGTGCACCATCTCGAACACTTGAATCGGCAGCGACAGGAGGTCCCCGCGCTGCAACAGGATCTCCCGCGTGCCGGGCACGCAGCACGCGGTCTCGGCGGGCGGCACGGCGATCAGGAACGACACGTCGTGCGTCAGATCGATCACCTCGGCGTCGTACAGCCGATGCACCAGCGAGTCCTCCGGGCTGATCTCCATGTAATTGAACAGTCGTCGCGCGGTCGCGGCCACCAGATCGACGAACAGCTTCTGCTGCTCCGTGCCCTGAGATTCGTTCGTCACGTTCTCCTTCTCCTCCGACTCCTTCACGGAAGACTCGGACAGATAAATGCGCGTCACTCTCTTCAGGTAGTCCCACTCCTCCCTGGAAACGGATGGAGCAATAATCGGGGGTTTCTTTAGTATTTCGATTTATTTCACGAAAATTCCTTTCATAGAAGCAACGTACACGAAATATTACTTGTAAAAATTTTCGTTCAAGAAAACTCGATTATTTCACAGGAAGAACGCTTTTGCTTGAAATAATATCTTCTAACCGAATGAAATATTATTTGGTCGCGATAAATATGTAAAATGAAACAGATATTTTCTTTATAAGACAATTATCTTTCCTTTCAAATTGTTGATAAAGATACATTTTCGTTGAAGAGTCCTACAATCGTACTTATTGATCGAAACGTTAGTTTCTTCGAAGCGTGCCAATGATAAAATTGGTTTAGATGCAATAAAATTCATTAAATCCGAAGAAATTTTTGTCTCGGTGTGGAAAGATAAAAGTCGAGCGAGACTTCACGATGTTTAGTTCTCTCGCGTCCGGAAAAGCGTGTACTCACGCGGACACGTGCGGATTGTCGCGGATCTTGCAGTGCGGCAGGACGTTCGGCGATTTCGTCGGCACGACGACCTGGATGAGGTCCACGCTGCTCTGCATCTTCAAGTAGCCGAGGTACAGGCCCTTGGACAACTTGATACCGCTGACCTGGTGATATGTCATTTGCTCTTGTATACTGGCCATCAAAATATCGCCCACGTTACTGTCCTCGTGCGTGATGACCTTCTTTATGACCTTGCTGAGCGGCAACCACCTGCTGTTCAGCACGGAGACCAGTTTCGGTGACTTGATGTAATTCACCGTCGAGAACACCAGGGTACCTTGAATGTCTCTGATAGGCTTGTGGTACAACTGTCCGAGGTCCTGTGTGCACAGTGCGGCCTGCAAGGACACGTTATCGAGAGGAAATGGATGTGTTTTTTTTTTTTTTTCGTACTTTGGTACAGTCGAATTTGAATGTATCTCGAAACGAGTGAGAGTTCAAGAGAGAGCTCTTCGAATGTACCTGCATTTGTGCAGCGGCCTGAAGCAGCTTTATCCTGAAATGGTTAGTCGAGCTGCTGTGACTCTTTTCCATATCCTGCCGGAGGGACTTGACGTCGTCCCAGGTGCAGGCGACCTTCATGAGCCAATGGAAGTCATTGTACATGCAGCTGGGGTACGTTTCGTCGACCTCGATCACGGGTAGGAAGTCCTCGTTGGTCACTAGAACCTTGTCTTCGTGGTAGAGTAGACACGCGAGGAACACCCCACGCCTGAGATTCTTCTGAAACTTGCTCGTCGCTGTGAACAGCTGCTTTATCGTTGTTTTCTTCTTGTGATTTCGCCTCTGTACCGCCGGCGTCTCCTGCGTATACTCTGGTCGTCTGATGTCGGTGAATAGGGCGTTCAGTTGTTCCAGTCGGCCCGCAAATCTCGGCACTCTGCCGTCGATGTCCCTCCAACCTTTGAGAGGGCACGATCGTTCGTGAGAGCGTTCGGATGCAATTACACACGCGCGATACTCACTGCTGGGTGTCACATGCGCGGGCGTCGAATTTCTAAATCTGCTGTAACCCTTCAGATTTCCGGCGGCGGCGCGAAAATGATATCTCTGGCCTTGGGTTAGACCATCGATACGGCATTCCCTCTGCTTCATGTCCAAAACTTCCTTCTCGCCGCAAACGACCGAAAAGTCCTCGTGTAGGCTCCACTGAACTTTAAACTTGGTGCAGATCGGGGAATCATGCGAGTCGGGCTCTTGAAACCTGACCGTTACCGAGGTCGTTCCGGTAACGTCGACCGCAACCAAAAAAGGCATATCGGGTGGTCCTAAACGAAAAAGAAATTATGCGTTGGCGTGGAAAACGCTTTTCGCAGGTTCGTCCGTTTAAACGCAGATATATAAATTTCCGCGACCCGACGGAATTTCGGAATTTAATTTACCGAGAATCATTATTATTATGTTATTATTATCGGTGATAATTTCATATCAATTTTACCATAACCAAGAATTTAATATTATTATATGTAATCGCGAGATTAAGCCAATTAATTTCGGTACGGATGTGAATGTAATACTCACGCGCTTGGTCGAAACCGAGCAACATTTTTCTGAGAGCCCGGGCTCTCCTCTCCCACAGAGCGAGCTGCTTGTCCTCGGTGCTACCGCCGCATCCTGTGAGGTTATTATGTTGCGTGGAAAAACTCGCCCTATGGCTGCTGGGTGGTTCCAATAGAGTGGTCCCACCACTGCCGGAAGTGCTGCCGCCGAGTTCTTGAACCCGGTGTTCCGCTTCCGAGAGCAACGATGCCAAGTGGCTGCCCAAAGATTCCGGGGACTTGACTGTGTTAACGAAACGTCGCGTGTATACGTACATCAAATATAACGCGCACGTATGAATAATTAAAGGTTTGAAGGCAGGTAATAATAACGCGCGCGTCGAGGCCGGCGGGTTACATTTCAAGCGCACTTCACGTCTGCTTCAGATCTTGATTACGTGTATTCGCATTTTGATGAACGTTGATTTCGTCACTCAGCGTATTGTAATTACATCGCTAATCCGGGGTATTTGCACGCAACGTCCGCCGCGATATCGTTGTGCGTGATTTCTTACGAGGCTGCGTCGCGATTAATCGAGGGTCTCGCTTGCACGATTCTTACAAATTAACGATCATGATTTTATCGTCGATTTAGCAGGGGAGCGCGCCATGACGAAACGGCATTGGACACCGGATTAAGTGATGTCTTACTGTATATTATTAATTACAATTTATATAATCAATAGCATATTATATAATTATAATTTTATTGTATTCAATTACGAATTAATTCCCAGCGTAATGTGCACGGAGAAAAAAGGTTTCTTTGGATTTAGTATTTCTATTTATTTGACTAAAATTTGTTCCATAGAAACGAATACGGAATATTTATTTGAATAAAAATTTTATTATCTCATTCAAGTAAACTCTATTATTTAACCGAAAGAACGCTATTATTTGCAATAATATTTTTTAACTAAATAAAATATTATTTGGTTACAATAAATACGTAAAATGAAATAAATAATTTCTTTGTAAGAAAATTATCTTCCGTTTCAAACAAATTTGTTACTTAAGATAAAGATATATATTTGTTGAAAAATTGTACTTATTAATCGAAACGTTAGTTTCTTTGGAGCACGTCAATGATGAAATTTTTGGACGCAATAAAATTTATTAAATTTGAAGAAATCTCTTTCTCAGTGTGGACAGTGCAAAAATTTATTGGGAATTACGACATTTGACTGAAGATATTTCTCGAAATCGAGTACAGGGCTTCCTGATTGAGAACCAAAGAAACGAGACGTTCGATTTTTCGAAGACATTTGTCAAGCGCGAACAGTGTCTACCGAGTTGAAAATCTTCCGTTATCTTTCCCCGACATTTGTAAGGATTCTCTTGTCTCAGACATCTCTGAAATTAGTTCGGAAGACCCATATTTCATTTTTGCACAGGATCGGTGCCCTAACGACACCGTCGTCACCGAAGCGCTAACGAGCGTACAACGGGGCAAATTAAGGCGCGGGAAACTTTTGCGGAGATAAACGAGGATCGCAAACAGTCGGCTTGATAACGCGGGGATTCTCGCGAGATATAGGAAACCGTCGAAAAAAATCTCCCTCTCTCGTACTTCTCGCCGCAAAGAAATGCGACGCGGCGCGACAATTCGCCGTATATTTTGCAAATTTGGAAATTCCATCGTGACACCTAATCTCACATGGTAGTGATCGCGATGTGAATGATCGATATGGAAGAACTCCGGTATTCGTTCACACGCGGCATTTCCCGTGTTCGGACGGTATGTCCGATACGGGGACGCTTTTTCGCTCGCATATACAGCTCACGCGCGCGCGGTTTAATGCGGCACACGAGCGATAGATATAGATAACACAGAAGCGGCTTTGAATACCACTGGCAGAATCACATCGCATGCTCGACGTTCCGACTCCGAAGTAATTACGCCCGAGTTCGATGTATCGGGCAGGGAGGGACGTTATAATTAAAAAACCATTGCGAAAAAGACCACGACCGGCGAAAAGCGTTCTTCCTATTTCTCTTTTTCCTCCCTCCCCTTTTTCCTTTTTTTTGCACGCTCCGCTTTCGCTCGCCATTTTTATTCGTTCTTCGTCGAAACGCAATAAAGCTCGACGGCATTTTTATAGAGACTACGGAATCCTAATTGGAATCTCCCGCGGTCCGGCGATTTCCTTGCGATATTTTTTCCACGTAACACCGCACGCATGCGCTCAGGGACGCGGAGGAGGCTATTTCGAGCGGAATATGGAAAGCGAAGTTCGCGCCGGGATCAACGGGGATTCGTCGCGACGGGATTCGTAACGAAGTTCGCGCGGCGTGAAGTTGTAATTGGATTTGATTGTACTTACATTGGTTTCCCTCCTGCGCGCCGAACGCAACCAGCATTTTTGCCAACGGCCTGTTGTTGCTAAGCACGGCGACGTCCAACGGTGACAAGCCGTCGCTGTTAACGCTGCAAATGAATGGAGCGCGCGCGCTCGTACAATCGCAATTCTCTCCCCCTCTATTTTACATTAGACTACGGCTAAAAAAAGGGACAAGTTTAAGCGCCCATAGATAAGTATCCGCCGCGGCTTTTCGCCGTTGGTTTTGTCATTGTTAGACCGTAATCAGAGAGAGAACGGCCTCGCGGTCGTAGGAAACGTTTAGCTTTGCGCGCATAACGATTTAAACGTGCTCGCATTTGTAACTTCATTTCACGCTCCTGAGCGTCCTTATCGCGTATGGACCGTCGTCGGGTTTCCGCTTTTATATCGCGTCGAGCAGCGGGGAGGATTCAATGTGAAGGCTCCGTGAAACTTTTTCGTAGTAACGTTTACGTAACTTCGAAAGATCGATAAAGATTCAATAAAATGCGTGGGACTCGTTCTTGAATTATAAATCTCCATCGTAGCACCTTCGTCCCCCACCAAATTTTATCTTGTACATTTCACTTTTACGACTCGCCACGCCGTTTCGTTCCAACCCCGCCCCCAGCAAGCTGGAAAAATTTCGCTTTTGATCGTACGGAAAGTCGCGGGATTGTAAGGATTCACTTAAAAACATTTAATTACTTTCGGCGTCGAGCGTGACTCCGATGTGCAAACAAGCATGCGGAACTAAATATTAACGATATAAAACAATCGTGATAAATGCCAAGCTAAATGAGTTTCCCCCTGTACATTACTATTGACTTTTCGCCCGTAACGAGAATTTTCGGCCATGATATCGCAATTATACAAACAACTTGTCTTGTATCTTTTTACCTCGGGCAACCTATCGACCATTTATGGGATTTCGTGCAAATTTTCTACCTTAACGTTTGCATATTTTAAGTTAACTTGGAACACACCATTTCGATAGATGGAAATACATACCTCGTGCATATTACCAGCACGAAATGGAATTAAACATAATCTTAAGCTCAAAGTTATATTTATCTCTGCGTGTTATTTTACATATTTCTTTACACAGCTGATATGAATAACAAATATGAGAGTATCATATAAAAGTGGTAAAAGTATGGTAAGAACACAAAAGGATAAAATAATAATAATAATATAATAAATTTGCACATATTTCAATTTATTTTTCATGTGAGAAACGATCACATCGAAATTAAATGTTTCCCGATAAATCCATTTACGTACTCGTTAACATGGCTGATTTGACAGCAGGACATTGTACAGTGTCTGAATAATTCATTTATTCGTGGCCAAACCCTTTAGCGTACAGTCGCGAACAGAAAAGTTCGCTATATATATAATATATTCCCGGGCGACAAATCGGCGACGATTGCTCGCCGGAAATAAAAGCGAACGACCATTTTTCGCAATTACCACGCGCGGCAGACTATGAAAAACTTCCAGAGGCGTTAAAGCGCGACGAAACACGCCCCGGTCGATTTAAAAAGGCTTCTCTGCTGCTACGTTTTACGGAATTGCGCGGTGGATTTTCGCTGCATCGGGAACAATACGCTGCGGTCCGGCGGGCTTTAAGCTTCAGGCGAGACCGAAAGCCAGTCGTGTCAAACAGCTCGAAAATCGACGTACAAAGGTACGTAATTTAGGTAGATAATTTAGTGCACTCAAACACGGATGAAAAAAATGTACACGCGTAGAGGAGAATATTCAGGACAAAACGAGAAAAAAGCGAATTCTGTCACTTCGGAAAAGTGTATATATATATATATATATATATATATATATATATTTTTTTTTTTTACCTCCTTTCTCTCATAATTTTTATTTCCGATCTTGCCTCGCTCGGTGCTTCGCGATAGTTTCTGCCTTCCCGTTGAATTCCTTTGAGATTACGGACATAAAGGAAGGAGAGGCGGAGGAGTCTCTGGAAACTCGCGGCTCGATTATTTTTTGCAACGCAGCCGGGGTATACGGTGACCTAGATCTCCCTCGGGATCCCTCAAGATTCGCTCAAGTCGAATCGAATCAAGATGTTAGTTCTGCGTTAGGTCGAACAATTCCTAATGGCACGATTGACTGTTTCTATAGCGGCGCGCACTTCGGAAGTTCCCGCCCATATATTCGATTAAAGCTTCTCCCGAAATAACGTATATCTCGAGCTGGCTTTTGGGTCGCGCGTGTGCTCTTTCGAAGGGAAAACGACGGATCCTGCTGTGCGATCCTTCGACCGAAAGACTTACATCGCCGACTGTCACACGCCGATGTGTCACATGCGGAACGAACGGAATGAATATTTAATTCCGTCGCGCACGTGGCTTTTATTTTCGACCGCAAATCCTCGCCTTCGTATCGCCCCGAAATTGTGTGTTCAGGGAATAACAAATAACGTACTCACCTATTTACGTCCACGTCGGTAGACTCCAAAATAGTTCGCGCTTTATCCAGGTGACCATGTTCCACAGCCGCGAACAGAGCTGAAAGTAAAAACGGCGACGGTGCCGAAATTAGTCTTCATTGACACATTCCTGTGTTTACGTTTCGTCGCACGCGCGAGAGCTCCTCGCCGAAGCGTAACAATTTTCGGCGGAGAAACGAAAAGGGGGGTGAGAATCAATGGCGAATCAGAGAAAGAAAGACGTAAAAATCGATAAAGCGGGGGAAGAGGGGGGGGGGGGGAAAAAAGAATACAAAACTCAAGATACCATGCAGATGTATGTTGAGAGATTGGGCCGAGAGAGGATTGATATGTATCGACGACAGGTTATTCAGTTGCTGGTGCGGCTGCTGTTTCTTCTTGCCGAAACCCTCCAGGAACTCCATCCCTTGCAACGAGTGTAGCTCTGTGCGAACGAAAACAAAAAAATGGGGGGGAGGATAAAGAAAAATAAACAAGCGACGAGAAGGTGATACGAGCGAAATAAAAAACGCCGCGAGATCAGCGGATGAACGGTCGACGTAAGGTACCGGAAAATCCGACAGGGAATTGAGACGCATCTCGTGATTAACGAGATCCTTGAGATACATTTGCGAGGCTACGGAAAAATATATCCGTCTTGGGTCGCGCTAGAAAACGTACGACGTAACGCTGGAGATTCACGTATGACTTTTTTCAGGACGAGATGTTTCAAACATATACGGTCCCCTTTTTAAGTCGCATAAAATCGTACTAACATCTGTCATCAGAGAAAATTCATCTGGGAGTCATTAGGGAGAAAGAGAGAAAAAAAAATGACGAGATCCCGAGAATTATTTCTTTGTTGGAATATTCTGCGCGCGCCATGAATGATTCGTATACTCTACGTGAGGTGCTTTCACGACCAGAGGTTTTCCCACGTGGTTGTTTTCCAACATCACAATGCCTCTTGTAATTTGCATTTTTATTTCACGGCGAACACGGCAAACACTTTCTTCCTATAACTTTCCTCGATAATTATTTATCTATTCATCTGGGAGGGCAAAAAATTGGAGTAAAAGTAACAAGCGGAAGCTA